>NW_026894285.1:0-155315 GCF_032452875.1 Bos javanicus | reverse complement strand
GATCAGCCACGTGATCAGTGCATGGTCAGACACGTGAACAGTGCCAGTCAATACGTGATCAGTGCATGATATCCAAGTGATCAGTGCATGATCAATCACGCAGTCAGTGTATGATCAGCATGATCAGTGCATGATCAGTCACATGATCAGCGCCTACTGATCTACGATAGTCATGTGATCAGTCCATGCTCAGTCACAGTGTCAGTGCATGATCAGCCACGTGATCAGTGCATGATCTGTCACATGATTAGTGTATGATCATCCACGTGACCAGTGCATGGGCAGTCATGTGATCAGTGCATGATATAGGCGTGATCAGTGCATGATCAGTCTAGTGATCAGTGCATGATAGCCACGTGATCAGTGCATGATCAGTCACCTGATGGGTGTATGATCATTCACGTGACCTGTACATGGTAGCTACATGATCATTGCATGATCAGCCACGTGAGTAGTGCATGACAGCCACGTGATCACTGCATGATCAGTCACGTGATCAGTGCATGATCAGTCATGTGACCAGTACATGGTAGTTGCGTGATCATCGCATGATCAGCCACGTGAGCAGTGCATGATAGCCACGTGATCAGTGCATGATCAGTCAGGTGATACGTGTGTGATCAGCCACGTGATCAGTGCATGATATCCACGTGATCAGTGCAGGATAGCCACGTGATCACTTCATGATTAGTCACGGGATCTGTACATGACCAGTCACGTGATACGTGTGTGATCAGCCACCGGATCAGTGCGTGATGAGCCACGTGATCAGTGCAGGATCAATTACATGATCAGTGCATGATCAGTCACGAGACCACTACATGGTTGCTACGTGATCGTTGCATGATCAGCCACGTGAGCAGAGCATGATAGCCACGTGATCAGTGCATTATCAGTCACGTGATCAGTACATGATCAGTCACGTGAACAGTGCATGATCATTTACGTGATCTGTGCATGATCAGTCACGTGACCAGTATATGGTAACTTCGTGATCATTCCATGACGAACCACGTGAGCAGTGCATGATAGCCACGTGATGTGTGCATGATGAGTTTCGTGAGCAGAGTATGATCAGCCACGTGATCAGTGCATGAGTTCCAGGTGATCAGTGCATGATATGTCACGTGACAGGTGTGTGATCAGCCACGTGAACAGTGCATGTTCAGCCACGTATTCAGTGCATGATAGCCACGTGATAAGTGCATTATCAGTTACGTGAGCAGTGTATGATCAGCCACGTGATCAGTGCATGGTCAGACACGTGAACAGTGTATGATCAGCCACGTGATCAGTGCATGATATCCAAGTGATCAGTGCATGATCAATCACGTGATCAGTGTATGATCAGCCACGTGAACAGTGCATGCTCAGTCACGTGATCTGGGCCTGCTGAGCTGCGTGATTACTGTCTGCTCATCTGCTTGACAATTGCCAGCTGAGCTGCACGATTCCTGCCTGTCATCTGCTTGACAATTGTCAGCTGTGCTGCGTAATTCCTGCCTGCTCAGCTGCTTGATTATTGCCAGCTGAGCAGCATGATTCCTCACAGCTGAGTTCCATGATTATTGCCTGCTGACTGATTCGTGCCTACTCAGCTCTTTGTTTATTGCCTCCAGAGGCACATGATCAGTGTATGATAGCAAACATGATCAGTGCATGATCAGTCACATGATCAGCGCCATTAAGTCACGTGATCACTACACGATAGTCATGTGATCAGTCCATGCTCAGTCACAGTGTCAGTGCATGATCAGCCACGTGATCAGTGCATGATCTGTCACATGATTAGTGTATGATCATCCACGTGACCAGTGCATGGGCAGTCTAGTGATCAGTGCATGATAGCCACGTGATCAGTGCATGATCAGTCACCTGATGGGTGTATGATCATTCACGTGACCTGTACATGGTAGCTACATGATCATTGCATGATCAGCCACGTGAGTAGTGCATGACAGCCACGTGATCACTGCATGATCAGTCACGTGATCAGTGCATGATCAGTCATGTGACCAGTACATGGTAGTTGCGTGATCATCGCATGATCAGCCACGTGAGCAGTGCATGATAGCCACGTGATCAGTGCATGATCAGTCAGGTGATACGTGTGTGATCAGCCACGTGATCAGTGCATGATATCCACGTGATCAGTGCAGGATAGCCACGTGATCACTTCATGATTAGTCACGGGATCTGTACATGACCAGTCACGTGATACGTGTGTGTTCAGCCACCGGATCAGTGCGTGATGAGCCACGTGATCAGTGCAGGATCAATTACATGATCAGTGCATGATCAGTCACGAGACCACTACATGGTTGCTACGTGATCGTTGCATGATCAGCCACGTGAGCAGAGCATGATAGCCACGTGATCAGTGCATTATCAGTCACGTGATCAGTACATGATCAGTCACGTGAACAGTGCATGATCATTTACGTGATCTGTGCATGATCAGTCACGTGACCAGTATATGGTAACTTCGTGATCATTCCATGACGAACCACGTGAGCAGTGCATGATAGCCACGTGATGTGTGCATGATGAGTTTCGTGAGCAGAGTATGATCAGCCACGTGATCAGTGCATGAGTTCCAGGTGATCAGTGCATGATATGTCACGTGACAGGTGTGTGATCAGCCACGTGAACAGTGCATGTTCAGCCACGTATTCAGTGCATGATAGCCACGTGATAAGTGCATTATCAGTTACGTGAGCAGTGTATGATCAGCCACGTGATCAGTGCATGGTCAGACACGTGAACAGTGTATGATCAGCCACGTGATCAGTGCATGATATCCAAGTGATCAGTGCATGATCAATCACGTGATCAGTGTATGATCAGCCACGTGAACAGTGCATGCTCAGTCACGTGATCTGGGCCTGCTGAGCTGCGTGATTACTGTCTGCTCATCTGCTTGACAATTGCCAGCTGAGCTGCACGATTCCTGCCTGTCATCTGCTTGACAATTGTCAGCTGTGCTGCGTAATTCCTGCCTGCTCAGCTGCTTGATTATTGCCAGCTGAGCAGCATGATTCCTCACAGCTGAGTTCCATGATTATTGCCTGCTGACTGATTCGTGCCTACTCAGCTCTTTGTTTATTGCCTCCAGAGGCACATGATCAGTGTATGATAGCAAACATGATCAGTGCATGATCAGTCACATGATCAGCGCCATTAAGTCACGTGATCACTACACGATAGTCATGTGATCAGTCCATGCTCAGTCACAGTGTCAGTGCATGATCAGCCACGTGATCAGTGCATGATCTGTCACATGATTAGTGTATGATCATCCACGTGACCAGTGCATGGGCAGTCATGTGATCAGTGCATGATATAGACGTGATCAGTGCATGATCAGTCTAGTGATCAGTGCATGATAGCCACGTGATCAGTGCATGATCAGTCACCTGATGGGTGTATGATCATTCACGTGACCTGTACATGGTAGCTACATGATCATTGCATGATCAGCCACGTGAGTAGTGCATGACAGCCACGTGATCACTGCATGATCAGTCACGTGATCAGTGCATGATCAGTCATGTGACCAGTACATGGTAGTTGCGTGATCATCGCATGATCAGCCACGTGAGCAGTGCATGATAGCCACGTGATCAGTGCATGATCAGTCAGGTGATACGTGTGTGATCAGCCACGTGATCAGTGCATGATATCCACGTGATCAGTGCAGGATAGCCACGTGATCACTTCATGATTAGTCACGGGATCTGTACATGACCAGTCACGTGATACGTGTGTGATCAGCCACCGGATCAGTGCGTGATGAGCCACGTGATCAGTGCAGGATCAATTACATGATCAGTGCATGATCAGTCACGAGACCACTACATGGTTGCTACGTGATCGTTGCATGATCAGCCACGTGAGCAGAGCATGATAGCCACGTGATCAGTGCATTATCAGTCACGTGATCAGTACATGATCAGTCACGTGAACAGTGCATGATCATTTACGTGATCTGTGCATGATCAGTCACGTGACCAGTATATGGTAGCCGTGATCATTCCATGACGAACCACGTGAGCAGTGCATGATAGCCACGTGATGTGTGCATGATGAGTTTCGTGAGCAGAGTATGATCAGCCACGTGATCAGTGCATGAGTTCCAGGTGATCAGTGCATGATATGTCACGTGACAGGTGTGTGATCAGCCACGTGAACAGTGCATGTTCAGCCACGTATTCAGTGCATGATAGCCACGTGATAAGTGCATTATCAGTTACGTGAGCAGTGTATGATCAGCCACGTGATCAGTGCATGGTCAGACACGTGAACAGTGTATGATCAGCCACGTGATCAGTGCATGATATCCAAGTGATCAGTGCATGATCAATCACGTGATCAGTGTATGATCAGCCACGTGAACAGTGCATGCTCAGTCACGTGATCTGGGCCTGCTGAGCTGCGTGATTACTGTCTGCTCATCTGCTTGACAATTGCCAGCTGAGCTGCACGATTCCTGCCTGTCATCTGCTTGACAATTGTCAGCTGTGCTGCGTAATTCCTGCCTGCTCAGCTGCTTGATTATTGCCAGCTGAGCAGCATGATTCCTCACAGCTGAGTTCCATGATTATTGCCTGCTGACTGATTCGTGCCTACTCAGCTCTTTGTTTATTGCCTCCAGAGGCACATGATCAGTGTATGATAGCAAACATGATCAGTGCATGATCAGTCACATGATCAGCGCCATTAAGTCACGTGATCACTACACGATAGTCATGTGATCAGTCCATGCTCAGTCACAGTGTCAGTGCATGATCAGCCACGTGATCAGTGCATGATCTGTCACATGATTAGTGTATGATCATCCACGTGACCAGTGCATGGGCAGTCATGTGATCAGTGCATGATATAGGCGTGATCAGTGCATGATCAGTCTAGTGATCAGTGCATGATAGCCACGTGATCAGTGCATGATCAGTCACCTGATGGGTGTATGATCATTCACGTGACCTGTACATGGTAGCTACATGATCATTGCATGATCAGCCACGTGAGTAGTGCATGACAGCCACGTGATCACTGCATGATCAGTCACGTGATCAGTGCATGATCAGTCATGTGACCAGTACATGGTAGTTGCGTGATCATCGCATGATCAGCCACGTGAGCAGTGCATGATAGCCACGTGATCAGTGCATGATCAGTCAGGTGATACGTGTGTGATCAGCCACGTGATCAGTGCATGATATCCACGTGATCAGTGCAGGATAGCCACGTGATCACTTCATGATTAGTCACGGGATCTGTACATGACCAGTCACGTGATACGTGTGTGATCAGCCACCGGATCAGTGCGTGATGAGCCACGTGATCAGTGCAGGATCAATTACATGATCAGTGCATGATCAGTCACGAGACCACTACATGGTTGCTACGTGATCGTTGCATGATCAGCCACGTGAGCAGAGCATGATAGCCACGTGATCAGTGCATTATCAGTCACGTGATCAGTACATGATCAGTCACGTGAACAGTGCATGATCATTTACGTGATCTGTGCATGATCAGTCACGTGACCAGTATATGGTAGCTTCGTGATCATTCCATGACGAACCACGTGAGCAGTGCATGATAGCCACGTGATGTGTGCATGATGAGTTTCGTGAGCAGAGTATGATCAGCCACGTGATCAGTGCATGAGTTCCAGGTGATCAGTGCATGATATGTCACGTGACAGGTGTGTGATCAGCCACGTGAACAGTGCATGTTCAGCCACGTATTCAGTGCATGATAGCCACGTGATAAGTGCATTATCAGTTACGTGAGCAGTGTATGATCAGCCACGTGATCAGTGCATGGTCAGACACGTGAACAGTGTATGATCAGCCACGTGATCAGTGCATGATATCCAAGTGATCAGTGCATGATCAATCACGTGATCAGTGTATGATCAGCCACGTGAACAGTGCATGCTCAGTCACGTGATCTGGGCCTGCTGAGCTGCGTGATTACTGTCTGCTCATCTGCTTGACAATTGCCAGCTGAGCTGCACGATTCCTGCCTGTCATCTGCTTGACAATTGTCAGCTGTGCTGCGTAATTCCTGCCTGCTCAGCTGCTTGATTATTGCCAGCTGAGCAGCATGATTCCTCACAGCTGAGTTCCATGATTATTGCCTGCTGACTGATTCGTGCCTACTCAGCTCTTTGTTTATTGCCTCCAGAGGCACATGATCAGTGTATGATAGCAAACATGATCAGTGCATGATCAGTCACATGATCAGCGCCATTAAGTCACGTGATCACTACACGATAGTCATGTGATCAGTCCATGCTCAGTCACAGTGTCAGTGCATGATCAGCCACGTGATCAGTGCATGATCTGTCACATGATTAGTGTATGATCATCCACGTGACCAGTGCATGGGCAGTCATGTGATCAGTGCATGATATAGGCGTGATCAGTGCATGATCAGTCTAGTGATCAGTGCATGATAGCCACGTGATCAGTGCATGATCAGTCACCTGATGGGTGTATGATCATTCACGTGACCTGTACATGGTAGCTACATGATCATTGCATGATCAGCCACGTGAGTAGTGCATGACAGCCACGTGATCACTGCATGATCAGTCACGTGATCAGTGCATGATCAGTCATGTGACCAGTACATGGTAGTTGCGTGATCATCGCATGATCAGCCACGTGAGCAGTGCATGATAGCCACGTGATCAGTGCATGATCAGTCAGGTGATACGTGTGTGATCAGCCACGTGATCAGTGCATGATATCCACGTGATCAGTGCAGGATAGCCACGTGATCACTTCATGATTAGTCACGGGATCTGTACATGACCAGTCACGTGATACGTGTGTGATCAGCCACCGGATCAGTGCGTGATGAGCCACGTGATCAGTGCAGGATCAATTACATGATCAGTGCATGATCAGTCACGAGACCACTACATGGTTGCTACGTGATCGTTGCATGATCAGCCACGTGAGCAGAGCATGATAGCCACGTGATCAGTGCATTATCAGTCACGTGATCAGTACATGATCAGTCACGTGAACAGTGCATGATCATTTACGTGATCTGTGCATGATCAGTCACGTGACCAGTATATGGTAGCCGTGATCATTCCATGACGAACCACGTGAGCAGTGCATGATAGCCACGTGATGTGTGCATGATGAGTTTCGTGAGCAGAGTATGATCAGCCACGTGATCAGTGCATGAGTTCCAGGTGATCAGTGCATGATATGTCACGTGACAGGTGTGTGATCAGCCACGTGAACAGTGCATGTTCAGCCACGTATTCAGTGCATGATAGCCACGTGATAAGTGCATTATCAGTTACGTGAGCAGTGTATGATCAGCCACGTGATCAGTGCATGGTCAGACACGTGAACAGTGTATGATCAGCCACGTGATCAGTGCATGATATCCAAGTGATCAGTGCATGATCAATCACGTGATCAGTGTATGATCAGCCACGTGAACAGTGCATGCTCAGTCACGTGATCTGGGCCTGCTGAGCTGCGTGATTACTGTCTGCTCATCTGCTTGACAATTGCCAGCTGAGCTGCACGATTCCTGCCTGTCATCTGCTTGACAATTGTCAGCTGTGCTGCGTAATTCCTGCCTGCTCAGCTGCTTGATTATTGCCAGCTGAGCAGCATGATTCCTCACAGCTGAGTTCCATGATTATTGCCTGCTGACTGATTCGTGCCTACTCAGCTCTTTGTTTATTGCCTCCAGAGGCACATGATCAGTGTATGATAGCAAACATGATCAGTGCATGATCAGTCACATGATCAGCGCCATTAAGTCACGTGATCACTACACGATAGTCATGTGATCAGTCCATGCTCAGTCACAGTGTCAGTGCATGATCAGCCACGTGATCAGTGCATGATCTGTCACATGATTAGTGTATGATCATCCACGTGACCAGTGCATGGGCAGTCATGTGATCAGTGCATGATATAGGCGTGATCAGTGCATGATCAGTCTAGTGATCAGTGCATGATAGCCACGTGATCAGTGCATGATCAGTCACCTGATGGGTGTATGATCATTCACGTGACCTGTACATGGTAGCTACATGATCATTGCATGATCAGCCACGTGAGTAGTGCATGACAGCCACGTGATCACTGCATGATCAGTCACGTGATCAGTGCATGATCAGTCATGTGACCAGTACATGGTAGTTGCGTGATCATCGCATGATCAGCCACGTGAGCAGTGCATGATAGCCACGTGATCAGTGCATGATCAGTCAGGTGATACGTGTGTGATCAGCCACGTGATCAGTGCATGATATCCACGTGATCAGTGCAGGATAGCCACGTGATCACTTCATGATTAGTCACGGGATCTGTACATGACCAGTCACGTGATACGTGTGTGATCAGCCACCGGATCAGTGCGTGATGAGCCACGTGATCAGTGCAGGATCAATTACATGATCAGTGCATGATCAGTCACGAGACCACTACATGGTTGCTACGTGATCGTTGCATGATCAGCCACGTGAGCAGAGCATGATAGCCACGTGATCAGTGCATTATCAGTCACGTGATCAGTACATGATCAGTCACGTGAACAGTGCATGATCATTTACGTGATCTGTGCATGATCAGTCACGTGACCAGTATATGGTAGCCGTGATCATTCCATGACGAACCACGTGAGCAGTGCATGATAGCCACGTGATGTGTGCATGATGAGTTTCGTGAGCAGAGTATGATCAGCCACGTGATCAGTGCATGAGTTCCAGGTGATCAGTGCATGATATGTCACGTGACAGGTGTGTGATCAGCCACGTGAACAGTGCATGTTCAGCCACGTATTCAGTGCATGATAGCCACGTGATAAGTGCATTATCAGTTACGTGAGCAGTGTATGATCAGCCACGTGATCAGTGCATGGTCAGACACGTGAACAGTGTATGATCAGCCACGTGATCAGTGCATGATATCCAAGTGATCAGTGCATGATCAATCACGTGATCAGTGTATGATCAGCCACGTGAACAGTGCATGCTCAGTCACGTGATCTGGGCCTGCTGAGCTGCGTGATTACTGTCTGCTCATCTGCTTGACAATTGCCAGCTGAGCTGCACGATTCCTGCCTGTCATCTGCTTGACAATTGTCAGCTGTGCTGCGTAATTCCTGCCTGCTCAGCTGCTTGATTATTGCCAGCTGAGCAGCATGATTCCTCACAGCTGAGTTCCATGATTATTGCCTGCTGACTGATTCGTGCCTACTCAGCTCTTTGTTTATTGCCTCCAGAGGCACATGATCAGTGTATGATAGCAAACATGATCAGTGCATGATCAGTCACATGATCAGCGCCATTAAGTCACGTGATCACTACACGATAGTCATGTGATCAGTCCATGCTCAGTCACAGTGTCAGTGCATGATCAGCCACGTGATCAGTGCATGATCTGTCACATGATTAGTGTATGATCATCCACGTGACCAGTGCATGGGCAGTCATGTGATCAGTGCATGATATAGGCGTGATCAGTGCATGATCAGTCTAGTGATCAGTGCATGATAGCCACGTGATCAGTGCATGATCAGTCACCTGATGGGTGTATGATCATTCACGTGACCTGTACATGGTAGCTACATGATCATTGCATGATCAGCCACGTGAGTAGTGCATGACAGCCACGTGATCACTGCATGATCAGTCACGTGATCAGTGCATGATCAGTCATGTGACCAGTACATGGTAGTTGCGTGATCATCGCATGATCAGCCACGTGAGCAGTGCATGATAGCCACGTGATCAGTGCATGATCAGTCAGGTGATACGTGTGTGATCAGCCACGTGATCAGTGCATGATATCCACGTGATCAGTGCAGGATAGCCACGTGATCACTTCATGATTAGTCACGGGATCTGTACATGACCAGTCACGTGATACGTGTGTGATCAGCCACCGGATCAGTGCGTGATGAGCCACGTGATCAGTGCAGGATCAATTACATGATCAGTGCATGATCAGTCACGAGACCACTACATGGTTGCTACGTGATCGTTGCATGATCAGCCACGTGAGCAGAGCATGATAGCCACGTGATCAGTGCATTATCAGTCACGTGATCAGTACATGATCAGTCACGTGAACAGTGCATGATCATTTACGTGATCTGTGCATGATCAGTCACGTGACCAGTATATGGTAGCCGTGATCATTCCATGACGAACCACGTGAGCAGTGCATGATAGCCACGTGATGTGTGCATGATGAGTTTCGTGAGCAGAGTATGATCAGCCACGTGATCAGTGCATGAGTTCCAGGTGATCAGTGCATGATATGTCACGTGACAGGTGTGTGATCAGCCACGTGAACAGTGCATGTTCAGCCACGTATTCAGTGCATGATAGCCACGTGATAAGTGCATTATCAGTTACGTGAGCAGTGTATGATCAGCCACGTGATCAGTGCATGGTCAGACACGTGAACAGTGTATGATCAGCCACGTGATCAGTGCATGATATCCAAGTGATCAGTGCATGATCAATCACGTGATCAGTGTATGATCAGCCACGTGAACAGTGCATGCTCAGTCACGTGATCTGGGCCTGCTGAGCTGCGTGATTACTGTCTGCTCATCTGCTTGACAATTGCCAGCTGAGCTGCACGATTCCTGCCTGTCATCTGCTTGACAATTGTCAGCTGTGCTGCGTAATTCCTGCCTGCTCAGCTGCTTGATTATTGCCAGCTGAGCAGCATGATTCCTCACAGCTGAGTTCCATGATTATTGCCTGCTGACTGATTCGTGCCTACTCAGCTCTTTGTTTATTGCCTCCAGAGGCACATGATCAGTGTATGATAGCAAACATGATCAGTGCATGATCAGTCACATGATCAGCGCCATTAAGTCACGTGATCACTACACGATAGTCATGTGATCAGTCCATGCTCAGTCACAGTGTCAGTGCATGATCAGCCACGTGATCAGTGCATGATCTGTCACATGATTAGTGTATGATCATCCACGTGACCAGTGCATGGGCAGTCATGTGATCAGTGCATGATATAGGCGTGATCAGTGCATGATCAGTCTAGTGATCAGTGCATGATAGCCACGTGATCAGTGCATGATCAGTCACCTGATGGGTGTATGATCATTCACGTGACCTGTACATGGTAGCTACATGATCATTGCATGATCAGCCACGTGAGTAGTGCATGACAGCCACGTGATCACTGCATGATCAGTCACGTGATCAGTGCATGATCAGTCATGTGACCAGTACATGGTAGTTGCGTGATCATCGCATGATCAGCCACGTGAGCAGTGCATGATAGCCACGTGATCAGTGCATGATCAGTCAGGTGATACGTGTGTGATCAGCCACGTGATCAGTGCATGATATCCACGTGATCAGTGCAGGATAGCCACGTGATCACTTCATGATTAGTCACGGGATCTGTACATGACCAGTCACGTGATACGTGTGTGATCAGCCACCGGATCAGTGCGTGATGAGCCACGTGATCAGTGCAGGATCAATTACATGATCAGTGCATGATCAGTCACGAGACCACTACATGGTTGCTACGTGATCGTTGCATGATCAGCCACGTGAGCAGAGCATGATAGCCACGTGATCAGTGCATTATCAGTCACGTGATCAGTACATGATCAGTCACGTGAACAGTGCATGATCATTTACGTGATCTGTGCATGATCAGTCACGTGACCAGTATATGGTAACTTCGTGATCATTCCATGACGAACCACGTGAGCAGTGCATGATAGCCACGTGATGTGTGCATGATGAGTTTCGTGAGCAGAGTATGATCAGCCACGTGATCAGTGCATGAGTTCCAGGTGATCAGTGCATGATATGTCACGTGACAGGTGTGTGATCAGCCACGTGAACAGTGCATGTTCAGCCACGTATTCAGTGCATGATAGCCACGTGATAAGTGCATTATCAGTTACGTGAGCAGTGTATGATCAGCCACGTGATCAGTGCATGGTCAGACACGTGAACAGTGTATGATCAGCCACGTGATCAGTGCATGATATCCAAGTGATCAGTGCATGATCAATCACGTGATCAGTGTATGATCAGCCACGTGAACAGTGCATGCTCAGTCACGTGATCTGGGCCTGCTGAGCTGCGTGATTACTGTCTGCTCATCTGCTTGACAATTGCCAGCTGAGCTGCACGATTCCTGCCTGTCATCTGCTTGACAATTGTCAGCTGTGCTGCGTAATTCCTGCCTGCTCAGCTGCTTGATTATTGCCAGCTGAGCAGCATGATTCCTCACAGCTGAGTTCCATGATTATTGCCTGCTGACTGATTCGTGCCTACTCAGCTCTTTGTTTATTGCCTCCAGAGGCACATGATCAGTGTATGATAGCAAACATGATCAGTGCATGATCAGTCACATGATCAGCGCCATTAAGTCACGTGATCACTACACGATAGTCATGTGATCAGTCCATGCTCAGTCACAGTGTCAGTGCATGATCAGCCACGTGATCAGTGCATGATCTGTCACATGATTAGTGTATGATCATCCACGTGACCAGTGCATGGGCAGTCATGTGATCAGTGCATGATATAGGCGTGATCAGTGCATGATCAGTCTAGTGATCAGTGCATGATAGCCACGTGATCAGTGCATGATCAGTCACCTGATGGGTGTATGATCATTCACGTGACCTGTACATGGTAGCTACATGATCATTGCATGATCAGCCACGTGAGTAGTGCATGACAGCCACGTGATCACTGCATGATCAGTCACGTGATCAGTGCATGATCAGTCATGTGACCAGTACATGGTAGTTGCGTGATCATCGCATGATCAGCCACGTGAGCAGTGCATGATAGCCACGTGATCAGTGCATGATCAGTCAGGTGATACGTGTGTGATCAGCCACGTGATCAGTGCATGATATCCACGTGATCAGTGCAGGATAGCCACGTGATCACTTCATGATTAGTCACGGGATCTGTACATGACCAGTCACGTGATACGTGTGTGATCAGCCACCGGATCAGTGCGTGATGAGCCACGTGATCAGTGCAGGATCAATTACATGATCAGTGCATGATCAGTCACGAGACCACTACATGGTTGCTACGTGATCGTTGCATGATCAGCCACGTGAGCAGAGCATGATAGCCACGTGATCAGTGCATTATCAGTCACGTGATCAGTACATGATCAGTCACGTGAACAGTGCATGATCATTTACGTGATCTGTGCATGATCAGTCACGTGACCAGTATATGGTAGCCGTGATCATTCCATGACGAACCACGTGAGCAGTGCATGATAGCCACGTGATGTGTGCATGATGAGTTTCGTGAGCAGAGTATGATCAGCCACGTGATCAGTGCATGAGTTCCAGGTGATCAGTGCATGATATGTCACGTGACAGGTGTGTGATCAGCCACGTGAACAGTGCATGTTCAGCCACGTATTCAGTGCATGATAGCCACGTGATAAGTGCATTATCAGTTACGTGAGCAGTGTATGATCAGCCACGTGATCAGTGCATGGTCAGACACGTGAACAGTGTATGATCAGCCACGTGATCAGTGCATGATATCCAAGTGATCAGTGCATGATCAATCACGTGATCAGTGTATGATCAGCCACGTGAACAGTGCATGCTCAGTCACGTGATCTGGGCCTGCTGAGCTGCGTGATTACTGTCTGCTCATCTGCTTGACAATTGCCAGCTGAGCTGCACGATTCCTGCCTGTCATCTGCTTGACAATTGTCAGCTGTGCTGCGTAATTCCTGCCTGCTCAGCTGCTTGATTATTGCCAGCTGAGCAGCATGATTCCTCACAGCTGAGTTCCATGATTATTGCCTGCTGACTGATTCGTGCCTACTCAGCTCTTTGTTTATTGCCTCCAGAGGCACATGATCAGTGTATGATAGCAAACATGATCAGTGCATGATCAGTCACATGATCAGCGCCATTAAGTCACGTGATCACTACACGATAGTCATGTGATCAGTCCATGCTCAGTCACAGTGTCAGTGCATGATCAGCCACGTGATCAGTGCATGATCTGTCACATGATTAGTGTATGATCATCCACGTGACCAGTGCATGGGCAGTCATGTGATCAGTGCATGATATAGGCGTGATCAGTGCATGATCAGTCTAGTGATCAGTGCATGATAGCCACGTGATCAGTGCATGATCAGTCACCTGATGGGTGTATGATCATTCACGTGACCTGTACATGGTAGCTACATGATCATTGCATGATCAGCCACGTGAGTAGTGCATGACAGCCACGTGATCACTGCATGATCAGTCACGTGATCAGTGCATGATCAGTCATGTGACCAGTACATGGTAGTTGCGTGATCATCGCATGATCAGCCACGTGAGCAGTGCATGATAGCCACGTGATCAGTGCATGATCAGTCAGGTGATACGTGTGTGATCAGCCACGTGATCAGTGCATGATATCCACGTGATCAGTGCAGGATAGCCACGTGATCACTTCATGATTAGTCACGGGATCTGTACATGACCAGTCACGTGATACGTGTGTGATCAGCCACCGGATCAGTGCGTGATGAGCCACGTGATCAGTGCAGGATCAATTACATGATCAGTGCATGATCAGTCACGAGACCACTACATGGTTGCTACGTGATCGTTGCATGATCAGCCACGTGAGCAGAGCATGATAGCCACGTGATCAGTGCATTATCAGTCACGTGATCAGTACATGATCAGTCACGTGAACAGTGCATGATCATTTACGTGATCTGTGCATGATCAGTCACGTGACCAGTATATGGTAGCTTCGTGATCATTCCATGACGAACCACGTGAGCAGTGCATGATAGCCACGTGATGTGTGCATGATGAGTTTCGTGAGCAGAGTATGATCAGCCACGTGATCAGTGCATGAGTTCCAGGTGATCAGTGCATGATATGTCACGTGACAGGTGTGTGATCAGCCACGTGAACAGTGCATGTTCAGCCACGTATTCAGTGCATGATAGCCACGTGATAAGTGCATTATCAGTTACGTGAGCAGTGTATGATCAGCCACGTGATCAGTGCATGGTCAGACACGTGAACAGTGTATGATCAGCCACGTGATCAGTGCATGATATCCAAGTGATCAGTGCATGATCAATCACGTGATCAGTGTATGATCAGCCACGTGAACAGTGCATGCTCAGTCACGTGATCTGGGCCTGCTGAGCTGCGTGATTACTGTCTGCTCATCTGCTTGACAATTGCCAGCTGAGCTGCACGATTCCTGCCTGTCATCTGCTTGACAATTGTCAGCTGTGCTGCGTAATTCCTGCCTGCTCAGCTGCTTGATTATTGCCAGCTGAGCAGCATGATTCCTCACAGCTGAGTTCCATGATTATTGCCTGCTGACTGATTCGTGCCTACTCAGCTCTTTGTTTATTGCCTCCAGAGGCACATGATCAGTGTATGATAGCAAACATGATCAGTGCATGATCAGTCACATGATCAGCGCCATTAAGTCACGTGATCACTACACGATAGTCATGTGATCAGTCCATGCTCAGTCACAGTGTCAGTGCATGATCAGCCACGTGATCAGTGCATGATCTGTCACATGATTAGTGTATGATCATCCACGTGACCAGTGCATGGGCAGTCATGTGATCAGTGCATGATATAGACGTGATCAGTGCATGATCAGTCTAGTGATCAGTGCATGATAGCCACGTGATCAGTGCATGATCAGTCACCTGATGGGTGTATGATCATTCACGTGACCTGTACATGGTAGCTACATGATCATTGCATGATCAGCCACGTGAGTAGTGCATGACAGCCACGTGATCACTGCATGATCAGTCACGTGATCAGTGCATGATCAGTCATGTGACCAGTACATGGTAGTTGCGTGATCATCGCATGATCAGCCACGTGAGCAGTGCATGATAGCCACGTGATCAGTGCATGATCAGTCAGGTGATACGTGTGTGATCAGCCACGTGATCAGTGCATGATATCCACGTGATCAGTGCAGGATAGCCACGTGATCACTTCATGATTAGTCACGGGATCTGTACATGACCAGTCACGTGATACGTGTGTGATCAGCCACCGGATCAGTGCGTGATGAGCCACGTGATCAGTGCAGGATCAATTACATGATCAGTGCATGATCAGTCACGAGACCACTACATGGTTGCTACGTGATCGTTGCATGATCAGCCACGTGAGCAGAGCATGATAGCCACGTGATCAGTGCATTATCAGTCACGTGATCAGTACATGATCAGTCACGTGAACAGTGCATGATCATTTACGTGATCTGTGCATGATCAGTCACGTGACCAGTATATGGTAGCCGTGATCATTCCATGACGAACCACGTGAGCAGTGCATGATAGCCACGTGATGTGTGCATGATGAGTTTCGTGAGCAGAGTATGATCAGCCACGTGATCAGTGCATGAGTTCCAGGTGATCAGTGCATGATATGTCACGTGACAGGTGTGTGATCAGCCACGTGAACAGTGCATGTTCAGCCACGTATTCAGTGCATGATAGCCACGTGATAAGTGCATTATCAGTTACGTGAGCAGTGTATGATCAGCCACGTGATCAGTGCATGGTCAGACACGTGAACAGTGTATGATCAGCCACGTGATCAGTGCATGATATCCAAGTGATCAGTGCATGATCAATCACGTGATCAGTGTATGATCAGCCACGTGAACAGTGCATGCTCAGTCACGTGATCTGGGCCTGCTGAGCTGCGTGATTACTGTCTGCTCATCTGCTTGACAATTGCCAGCTGAGCTGCACGATTCCTGCCTGTCATCTGCTTGACAATTGTCAGCTGTGCTGCGTAATTCCTGCCTGCTCAGCTGCTTGATTATTGCCAGCTGAGCAGCATGATTCCTCACAGCTGAGTTCCATGATTATTGCCTGCTGACTGATTCGTGCCTACTCAGCTCTTTGTTTATTGCCTCCAGAGGCACATGATCAGTGTATGATAGCAAACATGATCAGTGCATGATCAGTCACATGATCAGCGCCATTAAGTCACGTGATCACTACACGATAGTCATGTGATCAGTCCATGCTCAGTCACAGTGTCAGTGCATGATCAGCCACGTGATCAGTGCATGATCTGTCACATGATTAGTGTATGATCATCCACGTGACCAGTGCATGGGCAGTCATGTGATCAGTGCATGATATAGGCGTGATCAGTGCATGATCAGTCTAGTGATCAGTGCATGATAGCCACGTGATCAGTGCATGATCAGTCACCTGATGGGTGTATGATCATTCACGTGACCTGTACATGGTAGCTACATGATCATTGCATGATCAGCCACGTGAGTAGTGCATGACAGCCACGTGATCACTGCATGATCAGTCACGTGATCAGTGCATGATCAGTCATGTGACCAGTACATGGTAGTTGCGTGATCATCGCATGATCAGCCACGTGAGCAGTGCATGATAGCCACGTGATCAGTGCATGATCAGTCAGGTGATACGTGTGTGATCAGCCACGTGATCAGTGCATGATATCCACGTGATCAGTGCAGGATAGCCACGTGATCACTTCATGATTAGTCACGGGATCTGTACATGACCAGTCACGTGATACGTGTGTGATCAGCCACCGGATCAGTGCGTGATGAGCCACGTGATCAGTGCAGGATCAATTACATGATCAGTGCATGATCAGTCACGAGACCACTACATGGTTGCTACGTGATCGTTGCATGATCAGCCACGTGAGCAGAGCATGATAGCCACGTGATCAGTGCATTATCAGTCACGTGATCAGTACATGATCAGTCACGTGAACAGTGCATGATCATTTACGTGATCTGTGCATGATCAGTCACGTGACCAGTATATGGTAGCCGTGATCATTCCATGACGAACCACGTGAGCAGTGCATGATAGCCACGTGATGTGTGCATGATGAGTTTCGTGAGCAGAGTATGATCAGCCACGTGATCAGTGCATGAGTTCCAGGTGATCAGTGCATGATATGTCACGTGACAGGTGTGTGATCAGCCACGTGAACAGTGCATGTTCAGCCACGTATTCAGTGCATGATAGCCACGTGATAAGTGCATTATCAGTTACGTGAGCAGTGTATGATCAGCCACGTGATCAGTGCATGGTCAGACACGTGAACAGTGTATGATCAGCCACGTGATCAGTGCATGATATCCAAGTGATCAGTGCATGATCAATCACGTGATCAGTGTATGATCAGCCACGTGAACAGTGCATGCTCAGTCACGTGATCTGGGCCTGCTGAGCTGCGTGATTACTGTCTGCTCATCTGCTTGACAATTGCCAGCTGAGCTGCACGATTCCTGCCTGTCATCTGCTTGACAATTGTCAGCTGTGCTGCGTAATTCCTGCCTGCTCAGCTGCTTGATTATTGCCAGCTGAGCAGCATGATTCCTCACAGCTGAGTTCCATGATTATTGCCTGCTGACTGATTCGTGCCTACTCAGCTCTTTGTTTATTGCCTCCAGAGGCACATGATCAGTGTATGATAGCAAACATGATCAGTGCATGATCAGTCACATGATCAGCGCCATTAAGTCACGTGATCACTACACGATAGTCATGTGATCAGTCCATGCTCAGTCACAGTGTCAGTGCATGATCAGCCACGTGATCAGTGCATGATCTGTCACATGATTAGTGTATGATCATCCACGTGACCAGTGCATGGGCAGTCATGTGATCAGTGCATGATATAGGCGTGATCAGTGCATGATCAGTCTAGTGATCAGTGCATGATAGCCACGTGATCAGTGCATGATCAGTCACCTGATGGGTGTATGATCATTCACGTGACCTGTACATGGTAGCTACATGATCATTGCATGATCAGCCACGTGAGTAGTGCATGACAGCCACGTGATCACTGCATGATCAGTCACGTGATCAGTGCATGATCAGTCATGTGACCAGTACATGGTAGTTGCGTGATCATCGCATGATCAGCCACGTGAGCAGTGCATGATAGCCACGTGATCAGTGCATGATCAGTCAGGTGATACGTGTGTGATCAGCCACGTGATCAGTGCATGATCTCCACGTGATCAGTGCAGGATAGCCACGTGATCACTTCATGATTAGTCACGGGATCTGCACATGACCAGTCACGTGATACGTGTGTGATCAGCCACCGGATCAGTGCGTGATGAGCCACGTGATCAGTGCAGGATCAATTACATGATCAGTGCATGATCAGTCACGAGACCACTACATGGTTGCTACGTGATCGTTGCATGATCAGCCACGTGAGCAGAGCATGATAGCCACGTGATCAGTGCATTATCAGTCACGTGATCAGTACATGATCAGTCACGTGAGCAGTGCATGATCATTTACGTGATCTGTGCATGATCAGTCACGTGACCAGTGTATGGTAACCGTGATCATTCCATGACGAACCACGTGAGCAGTGCATGATAGCCACGTGATGTGTGCATGATGAGTTTCGTGAGCAGAGTATGATCAGCCACGTGATCAGTGCATGAGTTCCAGGTGATCAGTGCATGATATGTCACGTGACAGGTGTGTGATCAGCCACGTGAACAGTGCATGTTCAGCCACGTATTCAGTGCATGATAGCCACGTGATAAGTGCATTATCAGTTACGTGAGCAGTGTATGATCAGCCACGTGATCAGTGCATGGTCAGACACGTGAACAGTGTATGATCAGCCACGTGATCAGTGCATGATATCCAAGTGATCAGTGCATGATCAATCACGTGATCAGTGTATGATCAGCCACGTGAACAGTGCATGCTCAGTCACGTGATCTGGGCCTGCTGAGCTGCGTGATTACTGTCTGCTCATCTGCTTGACAATTGCCAGCTGAGCTGCACGATTCCTGCCTGTCATCTGCTTGACAATTGTCAGCTGTGCTGCGTAATTCCTGCCTGCTCAGCTGCTTGATTATTGCCAGCTGAGCAGCATGATTCCTCACAGCTGAGTTCCATGATTATTGCCTGCTGACTGATTCGTGCCTACTCAGCTCTTTGTTTATTGCCTCCAGAGGCACATGATCAGTGTATGATAGCAAACATGATCAGTGCATGATCAGTCACATGATCAGCGCCATTAAGTCACGTGATCACTACACGATAGTCATGTGATCAGTCCATGCTCAGTCACAGTGTCAGTGCATGATCAGCCACGTGATCAGTGCATGATCTGTCACATGATTAGTGTATGATCATCCACGTGACCAGTGCATGGGCAGTCATGTGATCAGTGCATGATATAGGCGTGATCAGTGCATGATCAGTCTAGTGATCAGTGCATGATAGCCACGTGATCAGTGCATGATCAGTCACCTGATGGGTGTATGATCATTCACGTGACCTGTACATGGTAGCTACATGATCATTGCATGATCAGCCACGTGAGTAGTGCATGACAGCCACGTGATCACTGCATGATCAGTCACGTGATCAGTGCATGATCAGTCATGTGACCAGTACATGGTAGTTGCGTGATCATCGCATGATCAGCCACGTGAGCAGTGCATGATAGCCACGTGATCAGTGCATGATCAGTCAGGTGATACGTGTGTGATCAGCCACGTGATCAGTGCATGATATCCACGTGATCAGTGCAGGATAGCCACGTGATCACTTCATGATTAGTCACGGGATCTGCATGACCAGTCACGTGATACGTGTGTGATCAGCCACCGGATCAGTGCGTGATGAGCCACGTGATCAGTGCAGGATCAATTACATGATCAGTGCATGATCAGTCACGAGACCACTACATGGTTGCTACGTGATCGTTGCATGATCAGCCACGTGAGCAGAGCATGATAGCCACGTGATCAGTGCATTATCAGTCACGTGATCAGTACATGATCAGTCACGTGAACAGTGCATGATCATTTACGTGATCTGTGCATGATCAGTCACGTGACCAGTGTATGGTAACCGTGATCATTCCATGACGAACCACGTGAGCAGTGCATGATAGCCACGTGATGTGTGCATGATGAGTTTCGTGAGCAGAGTATGATCAGCCACGTGATCAGTGCATGAGTTCCAGGTGATCAGTGCATGATATGTCACGTGACAGGTGTGTGATCAGCCACGTGAACAGTGCATGTTCAGCCACGTATTCAGTGCATGATAGCCACGTGATAAGTGCATTATCAGTTACGTGAGCAGTGTATGATCAGCCACGTGATCAGTGCATGGTCAGACACGTGAACAGTGTATGATCAGCCACGTGATCAGTGCATGATATCCAAGTGATCAGTGCATGATCAATCACGTGATCAGTGTATGATCAGCCACGTGAACAGTGCATGCTCAGTCACGTGATCTGGGCCTGCTGAGCTGCGTGATTACTGTCTGCTCATCTGCTTGACAATTGCCAGCTGAGCTGCACGATTCCTGCCTGTCATCTGCTTGACAATTGTCAGCTGTGCTGCGTAATTCCTGCCTGCTCAGCTGCTTGATTATTGCCAGCTGAGCAGCATGATTCCTCACAGCTGAGTTCCATGATTATTGCCTGCTGACTGATTCGTGCCTACTCAGCTCTTTGTTTATTGCCTCCAGAGGCACATGATCAGTGTATGATAGCAAACATGATCAGTGCATGATCAGTCACATGATCAGCGCCATTAAGTCACGTGATCACTACACGATAGTCATGTGATCAGTCCATGCTCAGATCACAGTGTCAGTGCATGATCAGCCACGTGATCAGTGCATGATCTGTCACATGATTAGTGTATGATCATCCACGTGACCAGTGCATGGGCAGTCATGTGATCAGTGCATGATATAGGCGTGATCAGTGCATGATCAGTCTAGTGATCAGTGCATGATAGCCACGTGATCAGTGCATGATCAGTCACCTGATGGGTGTATGATCATTCACGTGACCTGTACATGGTAGCTACATGATCATTGCATGATCAGCCACGTGAGTAGTGCATGACAGCCACGTGATCACTGCATGATCAGTCACGTGATCAGTGCATGATCAGTCATGTGACCAGTACATGGTAGTTGCGTGATCATCGCATGATCAGCCACGTGAGCAGTGCATGATAGCCACGTGATCAGTGCATGATCAGTCAGGTGATACGTGTGTGATCAGCCACGTGATCAGTGCATGATATCCACGTGATCAGTGCAGGATAGCCACGTGATCACTTCATGATTAGTCACGGGATCTGCACATGACCAGTCACGTGATACGTGTGTGATCAGCCACCGGATCAGTGCGTGATGAGCCACGTGATCAGTGCAGGATCAATTACATGATCAGTGCATGATCAGTCACGAGACCACTACATGGTTGCTACGTGATCGTTGCATGATCAGCCACGTGAGCAGAGCATGATAGCCACGTGATCAGTGCATTATCAGTCACGTGATCAGTACATGATCAGTCACGTGAACAGTGCATGATCATTTACGTGATCTGTGCATGATCAGTCACGTGACCAGTATATGGTAGCCGTGATCATTCCATGACGAACCACGTGAGCAGTGCATGATAGCCACGTGATGTGTGCATGATGAGTTTCGTGAGCAGAGTATGATCAGCCACGTGATCAGTGCATGAGTTCCAGGTGATCAGTGCATGATATGTCACGTGACAGGTGTGTGATCAGCCACGTGAACAGTGCATGTTCAGCCACGTATTCAGTGCATGATAGCCACGTGATAAGTGCATTATCAGTTACGTGAGCAGTGTATGATCAGCCACGTGATCAGTGCATGGTCAGACACGTGAACAGTGTATGATCAGCCACGTGATCAGTGCATGATATCCAAGTGATCAGTGCATGATCAATCACGTGATCAGTGTATGATCAGCCACGTGAACAGTGCATGCTCAGTCACGTGATCTGGGCCTGCTGAGCTGCGTGATTACTGTCTGCTCATCTGCTTGACAATTGCCAGCTGAGCTGCACGATTCCTGCCTGTCATCTGCTTGACAATTGTCAGCTGTGCTGCGTAATTCCTGCCTGCTCAGCTGCTTGATTATTGCCAGCTGAGCAGCATGATTCCTCACAGCTGAGTTCCATGATTATTGCCTGCTGACTGATTCGTGCCTACTCAGCTCTTTGTTTATTGCCTCCAGAGGCACATGATCAGTGTATGATAGCAAACATGATCAGTGCATGATCAGTCACATGATCAGCGCCATTAAGTCACGTGATCACTACACGATAGTCATGTGATCAGTCCATGCTCAGTCACAGTGTCAGTGCATGATCAGCCACGTGATCAGTGCATGATCTGTCACATGATTAGTGTATGATCATCCACGTGACCAGTGCATGGGCAGTCATGTGATCAGTGCATGATATAGGCGTGATCAGTGCATGATCAGTCTAGTGATCAGTGCATGATAGCCACGTGATCAGTGCATGATCAGTCACCTGATGGGTGTATGATCATTCACGTGACCTGTACATGGTAGCTACATGATCATTGCATGATCAGCCACGTGAGTAGTGCATGACAGCCACGTGATCACTGCATGATCAGTCACGTGATCAGTGCATGATCAGTCATGTGACCAGTACATGGTAGTTGCGTGATCGTCGCATGATCAGCCACGTGAGCAGTGCATGATAGCCACGTGATCAGTGCATTATCAGTCAGGTGATACGTGTGTGATCAGCCGCGTGATCAGTGCATGATATCCACGTGATCAGTGCAGGATAGCCCCGTGATCACTTCATGATTAGTCACGGGATCTGTACATGACCAGTCACGTGATCGTGTGTGATCAGCCACGGATCAGTGCGTGATGAGCCACGTGATCAGTGCAGGATCAATTACATGATCAGTGCATGATCAGTCACGAGACCACTACATGGTTGCTACGTGATCGTTGCATGATCAGCCACGTGAGCAGAGCATGATAGCCACGTGATCAGTGCATTATCAGTCCCGTGATCAGTACATGATCAGTCACGTGAACAGTGCATGATCATTTCGTGATCTGTGCATGATCAGTCGCGTGACCAGTGTATGGTAGCCGTGATCATTCCATGACGAACCACGTGAGCAGTGCATGATAGCCACGTGATGTGTGCATGATGAGTTTCGTGAGCAGAGTATGATCAGCCACGTGATCAGTGCATGAGTTCCAGGTGATCAGTGCATGATATGTCACGTGACAGGTGTGTGATCAGCCACGTGAACAGTGCATGTTCAGCCACGTATTCAGTGCATGATAGCCACGTGATAAGTGCATTATCAGTTACGTGAGCAGTGTATGATCAGCCACGTGATCAGTGCATGGTCAGACACGTGAACAGTGTATGATCAGCCACGTGATCAGTGCATGATATCCAAGTGATCAGTGCATGATCAATCACGTGATCAGTGTATGATCAGCCACGTGAACAGTGCATGCTCAGTCACGTGATCTGGGCCTGCTGAGCTGCGTGATTACTGTCTGCTCATCTGCTTGACAATTGCCAGCTGAGCTGCACGATTCCTGCCTGTCATCTGCTTGACAATTGTCAGCTGTGCTGCGTAATTCCTGCCTGCTCAGCTGCTTGATTATTGCCAGCTGAGCAGCATGATTCCTCACAGCTGAGTTCCATGATTATTGCCTGCTGACTGATTCGTGCCTACTCAGCTCTTTGTTTATTGCCTCCAGAGGCACATGATCAGTGTATGATAGCAAACATGATCAGTGCATGATCAGTCACATGATCAGCGCCATTAAGTCACGTGATCACTACACGATAGTCATGTGATCAGTCCATGCTCAGTCACAGTGTCAGTGCATGATCAGCCACGTGATCAGTGCATGATCTGTCACATGATTAGTGTATGATCATCCACGTGACCAGTGCATGGGCAGTCATGTGATCAGTGCATGATATAGGCGTGATCAGTGCATGATCAGTCTAGTGATCAGTGCATGATAGCCACGTGATCAGTGCATGATCAGTCACCTGATGGGTGTATGATCATTCACGTGACCTGTACATGGTAGCTACATGATCATTGCATGATCAGCCACGTGAGTAGTGCATGACAGCCACGTGATCACTGCATGATCAGTCACGTGATCAGTGCATGATCAGTCATGTGACCAGTACATGGTAGTTGCGTGATCATCGCATGATCAGCCACGTGAGCAGTGCATGATAGCCACGTGATCAGTGCATGATCAGTCAGGTGATACGTGTGTGATCAGCCACGTGATCAGTGCATGATATCCACGTGATCAGTGCAGGATAGCCACGTGATCACTTCATGATTAGTCACGGGATCTGTACATGACCAGTCACGTGATCGTGTGTGATCAGCCACCGGATCAGTGCGTGATGAGCCACGTGATCAGTGCAGGATCAATTACATGATCAGTGCATGATCAGTCACGAGACCACTACATGGTTGCTACGTGATCGTTGCATGATCAGCCACGTGAGCAGAGCATGATAGCCACGTGATCAGTGCATTATCAGTCACGTGATCAGTACATGATCAGTCACGTGAACAGTGCATGATCATTTACGTGATCTGTGCATGATCAGTCACGTGACCAGTATATGGTAGCCGTGATCATTCCATGACGAACCACGTGAGCAGTGCATGATAGCCACGTGATGTGTGCATGATGAGTTTCGTGAGCAGAGTATGATCAGCCACGTGATCAGTGCATGAGTTCCAGGTGATCAGTGCATGATATGTCACGTGACAGGTGTGTGATCAGCCACGTGAACAGTGCATGTTCAGCCACGTATTCAGTGCATGATAGCCACGTGATAAGTGCATTATCAGTTACGTGAGCAGTGTATGATCAGCCACGTGATCAGTGCATGGTCGGACACGTGAACAGTGTATGATCAGCCACGTGATCAGTGCATGATATCCAAGTGATCAGTGCATGATCAATCACGTGATCAGTGTATGATCAGCCACGTGAACAGTGCATGCTCAGTCACGTGATCTGGGCCTGCTGAGCTGCGTGATTACTGTCTGCTCATCTGCTTGACAATTGCCAGCTGAGCTGCACGATTCCTGCCTGTCATCTGCTTGACAATTGTCAGCTGTGCTGCGTAATTCCTGCCTGCTCAGCTGCTTGATTATTGCCAGCTGAGCAGCATGATTCCTCACAGCTGAGTTCCATGATTCTTGCCTGCTGACTGATTCGTACCTACTCAGCTCTTTGTTTATTGCCTCCAGAGGCACATGATCAGTGTATGATAGCAAACATGATCAGTGCATGATCAGTCACATGATCAGCGCCATTAAGTCACGTGATCACTACACGATAGTCATGTGATCAGTCCATGCTCAGTCACAGTGTCAGTGCATGATCAGCCACGTGATCAGTGCATGATCTGTCACATGATTAGTGTATGATCATCCACGTGACCAGTGCATGGGCAGTCATGTGATCAGTGCATGATATAGGCGTGATCAGTGCATGATCAGTCTAGTGATCAGTGCATGATAGCCACGTGATCAGTGCATGATCAGTCACCTGATGGGTGTATGATCATTCACGTGACCTGTACATGGTAGCTACATGATCATTGCATGATCAGCCACGTGAGTAGTGCATGACAGCCACGTGATCACTGCATGATCAGTCACGTGATCAGTGCATGATCAGTCATGTGACCAGTACATGGTAGTTGCGTGATCATCGCATGATCAGCCACGTGAGCAGTGCATGATAGCCACGTGATCAGTGCATGATCAGTCAGGTGATACGTGTGTGATCAGCCACGTGATCAGTGCATGATATCCACGTGATCAGTGCAGGATAGCCACGTGATCACTTCATGATTAGTCACGGGATCTGTACATGACCAGTCACGTGATACGTGTGTGATCAGCCACGGATCAGTGCGTGATGAGCCACGTGATCAGTGCAGGATCAATTACATGATCAGTGCATGATCAGTCACGAGACCACTACATGGTTGCTACGTGATCGTTGCATGATCAGCCACGTGAGCAGAGCATGATAGCCACGTGATCAGTGCATTATCAGTCACGTGATCAGTACATGATCAGTCACGTGAACAGTGCATGATCATTTACGTGATCTGTGCATGATCAGTCACGTGACCAGTATATGGTAGCTTCGTGATCATTCCATGACGAACCACGTGAGCAGTGCATGATAGCCACGTGATGTGTGCATGATGAGTTTCGTGAGCAGAGTATGATCAGCCACGTGATCAGTGCATGAGTTCCAGGTGATCAGTGCATGATATGTCACGTGACAGGTGTGTGATCAGCCACGTGAACAGTGCATGTTCAGCCACGTATCAGTGCATGATAGCCACGTGATAAGTGCATTATCAGTTACGTGAGCAGTGTATGATCAGCCACGTGATCAGTGCATGGTCGGACACGTGAACAGTGTATGATCAGCCACGTGATCAGTGCATGATATCCAAGTGATCAGTGCATGATCAATCACGTGATCAGTGTATGATCAGCCACGTGAACAGTGCATGCTCAGTCACGTGATCTGGGCCTGCTGAGCTGCGTGATTACTGTCTGCTCATCTGCTTGACAATTGCCAGCTGAGCTGCACGATTCCTGCCTGTCATCTGCTTGACAATTGTCAGCTGTGCTGCGTAATTCCTGCCTGCTCAGCTGCTTGATTATTGCCAGCTGAGCAGCATGATTCCTCACAGCTGAGTTCCATGATTATTGCCTGCTGACTGATTCGTGCCTACTCAGCTCTTTGTTTATTGCCTCCAGAGGCACATGATCAGTGTATGATAGCAAACATGATCAGTGCATGATCAGTCACATGATCAGCGCCATTAAGTCACGTGATCACTACACGATAGTCATGTGATCAGTCCATGCTCAGTCACAGTGTCAGTGCATGATCAGCCACGTGATCAGTGCATGATCTGTCACATGATTAGTGTATGATCATCCACGTGACCAGTGCATGGGCAGTCATGTGATCAGTGCATGATATAGGCGTGATCAGTGCATGATCAGTCTAGTGATCAGTGCATGATAGCCACGTGATCAGTGCATGATCAGTCACCTGATGGGTGTATGATCATTCACGTGACCTGTACATGGTAGCTACATGATCATTGCATGATCAGCCACGTGAGTAGTGCATGACAGCCACGTGATCACTGCATGATCAGTCACGTGATCAGTGCATGATCAGTCATGTGACCAGTACATGGTAGTTGCGTGATCATCGCATGATCAGCCACGTGAGCAGTGCATGATAGCCACGTGATCAGTGCATGATCAGTCAGGTGATACGTGTGTGATCAGCCACGTGATCAGTGCATGATATCCACGTGATCAGTGCAGGATAGCCACGTGATCACTTCATGATTAGTCACGGGATCTGTACATGACCAGTCACGTGATACGTGTGTGATCAGCCACGGATCAGTGCGTGATGAGCCACGTGATCAGTGCAGGATCAATTACATGATCAGTGCATGATCAGTCACGAGACCACTACATGGTTGCTACGTGATCGTTGCATGATCAGCCACGTGAGCAGAGCATGATAGCCACGTGATCAGTGCATTATCAGTCACGTGATCAGTACATGATCAGTCACGTGAACAGTGCATGATCATTTACGTGATCTGTGCATGATCAGTCACGTGACCAGTATATGGTAGCCGTGATCATTCCATGACGAACCACGTGAGCAGTGCATGATAGCCACGTGATGTGTGCATGATGAGTTTCGTGAGCAGAGTATGATCAGCCACGTGATCAGTGCATGAGTTCCAGGTGATCAGTGCATGATATGTCACGTGACAGGTGTGTGATCAGCCACGTGAACAGTGCATGTTCAGCCACGTATTCAGTGCATGATAGCCACGTGATAAGTGCATTATCAGTTACGTGAGCAGTGTATGATCAGCCACGTGATCAGTGCATGGTCAGACACGTGAACAGTGTATGATCAGCCACGTGATCAGTGCATGATATCCAAGTGATCAGTGCATGATCAATCACGTGATCAGTGTATGATCAGCCACGTGAACAGTGCATGCTCAGTCACGTGATCTGGGCCTGCTGAGCTGCGTGATTACTGTCTGCTCATCTGCTTGACAATTGCCAGCTGAGCTGCACGATTCCTGCCTGTCATCTGCTTGACAATTGTCAGCTGTGCTGCGTAATTCCTGCCTGCTCAGCTGCTTGATTATTGCCAGCTGAGCAGCATGATTCCTCACAGCTGAGTTCCATGATTATTGCCTGCTGACTGATTCGTGCCTACTCAGCTCTTTGTTTATTGCCTCCAGAGGCACATGATCAGTGTATGATAGCAAACATGATCAGTGCATGATCAGTCACATGATCAGCGCCATTAAGTCACGTGATCACTACACGATAGTCATGTGATCAGTCCATGCTCAGTCACAGTGTCAGTGCATGATCAGCCACGTGATCAGTGCATGATCTGTCACATGATTAGTGTATGATCATCCACGTGACCAGTGCATGGGCAGTCATGTGATCAGTGCATGATATAGGCGTGATCAGTGCATGATCAGTCTAGTGATCAGTGCATGATAGCCACGTGATCAGTGCATGATCAGTCACCTGATGGGTGTATGATCATTCACGTGACCTGTACATGGTAGCTACATGATCATTGCATGATCAGCCACGTGAGTAGTGCATGACAGCCACGTGATCACTGCATGATCAGTCACGTGATCAGTGCATGATCAGTCATGTGACCAGTACATGGTAGTTGCGTGATCATCGCATGATCAGCCACGTGAGCAGTGCATGATAGCCACGTGATCAGTGCATGATCAGTCAGGTGATACGTGTGTGATCAGCCACGTGATCAGTGCATGATATCCACGTGATCAGTGCAGGATAGCCACGTGATCACTTCATGATTAGTCACGGGATCTGTACATGACCAGTCACGTGATACGTGTGTGATCAGCCACGGATCAGTGCGTGATGAGCCACGTGATCAGTGCAGGATCAATTACATGATCAGTGCATGATCAGTCACGAGACCACTACATGGTTGCTACGTGATCGTTGCATGATCAGCCACGTGAGCAGAGCATGATAGCCACGTGATCAGTGCATTATCAGTCACGTGATCAGTACATGATCAGTCACGTGAACAGTGCATGATCATTTACGTGATCTGTGCATGATCAGTCACGTGACCAGTATATGGTAGCCGTGATCATTCCATGACGAACCACGTGAGCAGTGCATGATAGCCACGTGATGTGTGCATGATGAGTTTGTGAGCAGAGTATGATCAGCCACGTGATCAGTGCATGAGTTCCAGGTGATCAGTGCATGATATGTCACGTGACAGGTGTGTGATCAGCCACGTGAACAGTGCATGTTCAGCCACGTATTCAGTGCATGATAGCCACGTGATAAGTGCATTATCAGTTACGTGAGCAGTGTATGATCAGCCACGTGATCAGTGCATGGTCAGACACGTGAACAGTGTATGATCAGCCACGTGATCAGTGCATGATATCCAAGTGATCAGTGCATGATCAATCACGTGATCAGTGTATGATCAGCCACGTGAACAGTGCATGCTCAGTCACGTGATCTGGGCCTGCTGAGCTGCGTGATTACTGTCTGCTCATCTGCTTGACAATTGCCAGCTGAGCTGCACGATTCCTGCCTGTCATCTGCTTGACAATTGTCAGCTGTGCTGCGTAATTCCTGCCTGCTCAGCTGCTTGATTATTGCCAGCTGAGCAGCATGATTCCTCACAGCTGAGTTCCATGATTATTGCCTGCTGACTGATTCGTGCCTACTCAGCTCTTTGTTTATTGCCCCAGAGGCACATGATCAGTGTATGATAGCAAACATGATCAGTGCATGATCAGTCACATGATCAGCGCCATTAAGTCACGTGATCACTATGATAGTCATGATGATCAGTCACGTGATCAGTGCATGATCAGCCACGTGATCAGTGCATGGTAGCTACATGATCAGTGCATGATCAGCCACGTGATCAGTGCATGATCAGCCACGTGATCAGTGCATGATCAGTCACGTGATCAGTGCATGATCAGTCACGTGACCAGTACATGGTAGTTGCGTGATCATGCATGATCAGCCACGTGATCAGTGCATGATAGCCACGTGATCAGTGCATGATCAGTCAGGTGATACGTGTGTGATCAGCCACGTGATCAGTGCATGATATCCACGTGATCAGTGCATGATAGCCACGTGATCAGTGCATGATCGATCACGGGATCTGTACATGATCAGTCACGTGATACGTGTGTGATCAGCCACCGGATCAGTGCGTGATGAGCCACGTGATCAGTGCAGGATCAATTACATGATCAGTGCATGATCAGTCACGAGACCACTACATGGTTGCTACGTGATCGTTGCATGATCAGCCACGTGAGCAGAGCATGATAGCCACGTGATCAGTGCATTATCAGTCACGTGATCAGTACATGATCAGTCACGTGAACAGTGCATGATCATTTACGTGATCTGTGCATGATCAGTCACGTGACCAGTATATGGTAGCTTCGTGATCATTCCATGACGAACCACGTGAGCAGTGCATGATAGCCACGTGATGTGTGCATGAGTTTCGTGAGCAGAGTATGATCAGCCACGTGATCAGTGCATGAGTTCCAGGTGATCAGTGCATGATATGTCACGTGACAGGTGTGTGATCAGCCACGTGAACAGTGCATGTTCAGCCACGTATCAGTGCATGATAGCCACGTGATAAGTGCATTATCAGTTACGTGAGCAGTGTATGATCAGCCACGTGATCAGTGCATGGTCAGACACGTGAACAGTGTATGATCAGCCACGTGATCAGTGCATGATATCCAAGTGATCAGTGCATGATCAATCACGTGATCAGTGTATGATCAGCCACGTGAACAGTGCATGCTCAGTCACGTGATCTGGGCCTGCTGAGCTGCATGATTACTGTCTGCTCATCTGCTTGACAATTGCCAGCTGAGCTGCACGATTCCTGCCTGTCATCTGCTTGACAATTGTCAGCTGTGCTGCGTAATTCCTGCCTGCTCAGCTGCTTGATTATTGCCAGCTGAGCAGCATGATTCCTCACAGCTGAGTTCCATGATTATTGCCTGCTGACTGATTCGTGCCTACTCAGCTCTTTGTTTATTGCCTCCAGAGGCACATGATCAGTGTATGATAGCAAACATGATCAGTGCATGATCAGTCACATGATCAGCGCCATTAAGTCACGTGATCACTACACGATAGTCATGTGATCAGTCCATGCTCAGTCACAGTGTCAGTGCATGATCAGCCACGTGATCAGTGCATGATCTGTCACATGATTAGTGTATGATCATCCACGTGACCAGTGCATGGGCAGTCATGTGATCAGTGCATGATATAGGCGTGATCAGTGCATGATCAGTCTAGTGAACAGTGCATGATAGCCACGTGATCAGTGCATGATCAGTCACCTGATGGGTGTATGATCATTCACGTGACCTGTACATGGTAGCTACATGATCATTGCATGATCAGCCACGTGAGTAGTGCATGACAGCCACGTGATCACTGCATGATCAGTCACGTGATCAGTGCATGATCAGTCATGTGACCAGTACATGGTAGTTGCGTGATCATCGCATGATCAGCCACGTGAGCAGTGCATGATAGCCACGTGATCAGTGCATGATCAGTCAGGTGATACGTGTGTGATCAGCCACGTGATCAGTGCATGATATCCACGTGATCAGTGCAGGATAGCCACGTGATCACTTCATGATTAGTCACGGGATCTGTACATGACCAGTCACGTGATACGTGTGTGATCAGCCACCGGATCAGTGCGTGATGAGCCACGTGATCAGTGCAGGATCAATTACATGATCAGTGCATGATCAGTCACGAGACCACTACATGGTTGCTACGTGATCGTTGCATGATCAGCCACGTGAGCAGAGCATGATAGCCACGTGATCAGTGCATTATCAGTCACGTGATCAGTACATGATCAGTCACGTGAACAGTGCATGATCATTTACGTGATCTGTGCATGATCAGTCACGTGACCAGTATATGGTAGCTTCGTGATCATTCCATGACGAACCACGTGAGCAGTGCATGATAGCCACGTGATGTGTGCATGATGAGTTTCGTGAGCAGAGTATGATCAGCCACGTGATCAGTGCATGAGTTCCAGGTGATCAGTGCATGATATGTCACGTGACAGGTGTGTGATCAGCCACGTGAACAGTGCATGTTCAGCCACGTATTCAGTGCATGATAGCCACGTGATAAGTGCATTATCAGTTACGTGAGCAGTGTATGATCAGCCACGTGATCAGTGCATGGTCAGACACGTGAACAGTGTATGATCAGCCACGTGATCAGTGCATGATATCCAAGTGATCAGTGCATGATCAATCACGTGATCAGTGTATGATCAGCCACGTGAACAGTGCATGCTCAGTCACGTGATCTGGGCCTGCTGAGCTGCGTGATTACTGTCTGCTCATCTGCTTGACAATTGCCAGCTGAGCTGCACGATTCCTGCCTGTCATCTGCTTGACAATTGTCAGCTGTGCTGCGTAATTCCTGCCTGCTCAGCTGCTTGATTATTGCCAGCTGAGCAGCATGATTCCTCACAGCTGAGTTCCATGATTATTGCCTGCTGACTGATTCGTGCCTACTCAGCTCTTTGTTTATTGCCTCCAGAGGCACATGATCAGTGTATGATAGCAAACATGATCAGTGCATGATCAGTCACATGATCAGCGCCATTAAGTCACGTGATCACTACACGATAGTCATGTGATCAGTCCATGCTCAGTCACAGTGTCAGTGCATGATCAGCCACGTGATCAGTGCATGATCTGTCACATGATTAGTGTATGATCATCCACGTGACCAGTGCATGGGCAGTCATGTGATCAGTGCATGATATAGGCGTGATCAGTGCATGATCAGTCTAGTGATCAGTGCATGATAGCCACGTGATCAGTGCATGATCAGTCACCTGATGGGTGTATGATCATTCACGTGACCTGTACATGGTAGCTACATGATCATTGCATGATCAGCCACGTGAGTAGTGCATGACAGCCACGTGATCACTGCATGATCAGTCACGTGATCAGTGCATGATCAGTCATGTGACCAGTACATGGTAGTTGCGTGATCATCGCATGATCAGCCACGTGAGCAGTGCATGATAGCCACGTGATCAGTGCATGATCAGTCAGGTGATACGTGTGTGATCAGCCACGTGATCAGTGCATGATATCCACGTGATCAGTGCAGGATAGCCACGTGATCACTTCATGATTAGTCACGGGATCTGTACATGACCAGTCACGTGATACGTGTGTGATCAGCCACCGGATCAGTGCGTGATGAGCCACGTGATCAGTGCAGGATCAATTACATGATCAGTGCATGATCAGTCACGAGACCACTACATGGTTGCTACGTGATCGTTGCATGATCAGCCACGTGAGCAGAGCATGATAGCCACGTGATCAGTGCATTATCAGTCACGTGATCAGTACATGATCAGTCACGTGAACAGTGCATGATCATTTACGTGATCTGTGCATGATCAGTCACGTGACCAGTATATGGTAGCCGTGATCATTCCATGACGAACCACGTGAGCAGTGCATGATAGCCACGTGATGTGTGCATGATGAGTTTCGTGAGCAGAGTATGATCAGCCACGTGATCAGTGCATGAGTTCCAGGTGATCAGTGCATGATATGTCACGTGACAGGTGTGTGATCAGCCACGTGAACAGTGCATGTTCAGCCACGTATTCAGTGCATGATAGCCACGTGATAAGTGCATTATCAGTTACGTGAGCAGTGTATGATCAGCCACGTGATCAGTGCATGGTCAGACACGTGAACAGTGTATGATCAGCCACGTGATCAGTGCATGATATCCAAGTGATCAGTGCATGATCAATCACGTGATCAGTGTATGATCAGCCACGTGAACAGTGCATGCTCAGTCACGTGATCTGGGCCTGCTGAGCTGCGTGATTACTGTCTGCTCATCTGCTTGACAATTGCCAGCTGAGCTGCACGATTCCTGCCTGTCATCTGCTTGACAATTGTCAGCTGTGCTGCGTAATTCCTGCCTGCTCAGCTGCTTGATTATTGCCAGCTGAGCAGCATGATTCCTCACAGCTGAGTTCCATGATTATTGCCTGCTGACTGATTCGTGCCTACTCAGCTCTTTGTTTATTGCCTCCAGAGGCACATGATCAGTGTATGATAGCAAACATGATCAGTGCATGATCAGTCACATGATCAGCGCCATTAAGTCACGTGATCACTACACGATAGTCATGTGATCAGTCCATGCTCAGTCACAGTGTCAGTGCATGATCAGCCACGTGATCAGTGCATGATCTGTCACATGATTAGTGTATGATCATCCACGTGACCAGTGCATGGGCAGTCATGTGATCAGTGCATGATATAGACGTGATCAGTGCATGATCAGTCTAGTGATCAGTGCATGATAGCCACGTGATCAGTGCATGATCAGTCACCTGATGGGTGTATGATCATTCACGTGACCTGTACATGGTAGCTACATGATCATTGCATGATCAGCCACGTGAGTAGTGCATGACAGCCACGTGATCACTGCATGATCAGTCACGTGATCAGTGCATGATCAGTCATGTGACCAGTACATGGTAGTTGCGTGATCATCGCATGATCAGCCACGTGAGCAGTGCATGATAGCCACGTGATCAGTGCATGATCAGTCAGGTGATACGTGTGTGATCAGCCACGTGATCAGTGCATGATATCCACGTGATCAGTGCAGGATAGCCACGTGATCACTTCATGATTAGTCACGGGATCTGTACATGACCAGTCACGTGATACGTGTGTGATCAGCCACCGGATCAGTGCGTGATGAGCCACGTGATCAGTGCAGGATCAATTACATGATCAGTGCATGATCAGTCACGAGACCACTACATGGTTGCTACGTGATCGTTGCATGATCAGCCACGTGAGCAGAGCATGATAGCCACGTGATCAGTGCATTATCAGTCACGTGATCAGTACATGATCAGTCACGTGAACAGTGCATGATCATTTACGTGATCTGTGCATGATCAGTCACGTGACCAGTATATGGTAGCCGTGATCATTCCATGACGAACCACGTGAGCAGTGCATGATAGCCACGTGATGTGTGCATGATGAGTTTCGTGAGCAGAGTATGATCAGCCACGTGATCAGTGCATGAGTTCCAGGTGATCAGTGCATGATATGTCACGTGACAGGTGTGTGATCAGCCACGTGAACAGTGCATGTTCAGCCACGTATTCAGTGCATGATAGCCACGTGATAAGTGCATTATCAGTTACGTGAGCAGTGTATGATCAGCCACGTGATCAGTGCATGGTCAGACACGTGAACAGTGTATGATCAGCCACGTGATCAGTGCATGATATCCAAGTGATCAGTGCATGATCAATCACGTGATCAGTGTATGATCAGCCACGTGAACAGTGCATGCTCAGTCACGTGATCTGGGCCTGCTGAGCTGCGTGATTACTGTCTGCTCATCTGCTTGACAATTGCCAGCTGAGCTGCACGATTCCTGCCTGTCATCTGCTTGACAATTGTCAGCTGTGCTGCGTAATTCCTGCCTGCTCAGCTGCTTGATTATTGCCAGCTGAGCAGCATGATTCCTCACAGCTGAGTTCCATGATTATTGCCTGCTGACTGATTCGTGCCTACTCAGCTCTTTGTTTATTGCCTCCAGAGGCACATGATCAGTGTATGATAGCAAACATGATCAGTGCATGATCAGTCACATGATCAGCGCCATTAAGTCACGTGATCACTACACGATAGTCATGTGATCAGTCCATGCTCAGTCACAGTGTCAGTGCATGATCAGCCACGTGATCAGTGCATGATCTGTCACATGATTAGTGTATGATCATCCACGTGACCAGTGCATGGGCAGTCATGTGATCAGTGCATGATATAGGCGTGATCAGTGCATGATCAGTCTAGTGATCAGTGCATGATAGCCACGTGATCAGTGCATGATCAGTCACCTGATGGGTGTATGATCATTCACGTGACCTGTACATGGTAGCTACATGATCATTGCATGATCAGCCACGTGAGTAGTGCATGACAGCCACGTGATCACTGCATGATCAGTCACGTGATCAGTGCATGATCAGTCATGTGACCAGTACATGGTAGTTGCGTGATCATCGCATGATCAGCCACGTGAGCAGTGCATGATAGCCACGTGATCAGTGCATGATCAGTCAGGTGATACGTGTGTGATCAGCCACGTGATCAGTGCATGATATCCACGTGATCAGTGCAGGATAGCCACGTGATCACTTCATGATTAGTCACGGGATCTGTACATGACCAGTCACGTGATACGTGTGTGATCAGCCACCGGATCAGTGCGTGATGAGCCACGTGATCAGTGCAGGATCAATTACATGATCAGTGCATGATCAGTCACGAGACCACTACATGGTTGCTACGTGATCGTTGCATGATCAGCCACGTGAGCAGAGCATGATAGCCACGTGATCAGTGCATTATCAGTCACGTGATCAGTACATGATCAGTCACGTGAACAGTGCATGATCATTTACGTGATCTGTGCATGATCAGTCACGTGACCAGTATATGGTAGCCGTGATCATTCCATGACGAACCACGTGAGCAGTGCATGATAGCCACGTGATGTGTGCATGATGAGTTTCGTGAGCAGAGTATGATCAGCCACGTGATCAGTGCATGAGTTCCAGGTGATCAGTGCATGATATGTCACGTGACAGGTGTGTGATCAGCCACGTGAACAGTGCATGTTCAGCCACGTATTCAGTGCATGATAGCCACGTGATAAGTGCATTATCAGTTACGTGAGCAGTGTATGATCAGCCACGTGATCAGTGCATGGTCAGACACGTGAACAGTGTATGATCAGCCACGTGATCAGTGCATGATATCCAAGTGATCAGTGCATGATCAATCACGTGATCAGTGTATGATCAGCCACGTGAACAGTGCATGCTCAGTCACGTGATCTGGGCCTGCTGAGCTGCGTGATTACTGTCTGCTCATCTGCTTGACAATTGCCAGCTGAGCTGCACGATTCCTGCCTGTCATCTGCTTGACAATTGTCAGCTGTGCTGCGTAATTCCTGCCTGCTCAGCTGCTTGATTATTGCCAGCTGAGCAGCATGATTCCTCACAGCTGAGTTCCATGATTATTGCCTGCTGACTGATTCGTGCCTACTCAGCTCTTTGTTTATTGCCTCCAGAGGCACATGATCAGTGTATGATAGCAAACATGATCAGTGCATGATCAGTCACATGATCAGCGCCATTAAGTCACGTGATCACTACACGATAGTCATGTGATCAGTCCATGCTCAGTCACAGTGTCAGTGCATGATCAGCCACGTGATCAGTGCATGATCTGTCACATGATTAGTGTATGATCATCCACGTGACCAGTGCATGGGCAGTCATGTGATCAGTGCATGATATAGACGTGATCAGTGCATGATCAGTCTAGTGATCAGTGCATGATAGCCACGTGATCAGTGCATGATCAGTCACCTGATGGGTGTATGATCATTCACGTGACCTGTACATGGTAGCTACATGATCATTGCATGATCAGCCACGTGAGTAGTGCATGACAGCCACGTGATCACTGCATGATCAGTCACGTGATCAGTGCATGATCAGTCATGTGACCAGTACATGGTAGTTGCGTGATCATCGCATGATCAGCCACGTGAGCAGTGCATGATCAGTCAGTGCATGATCAGTCAGGTGATACGTGTGTGATCAGCCACGTGATCAGTGCATGATATCCACGTGATCAGTGCAGGATAGCCACGTGATCACTTCATGATTAGTCACGGGATCTGTACATGACCAGTCACGTGATACGTGTGTGATCAGCCACCGGATCAGTGCGTGATGAGCCACGTGATCAGTGCAGGATCAATTACATGATCAGTGCATGATCAGTCACGAGACCACTACATGGTTGCTACGTGATCGTTGCATGATCAGCCACGTGAGCAGAGCATGATAGCCACGTGATCAGTGCATTATCAGTCACGTGATCAGTACATGATCAGTCACGTGAACAGTGCATGATCATTTACGTGATCTGTGCATGATCAGTCACGTGACCAGTATATGGTAGCTTCGTGATCATTCCATGACGAACCACGTGAGCAGTGCATGATAGCCACGTGATGTGTGCATGATGAGTTTCGTGAGCAGAGTATGATCAGCCACGTGATCAGTGCATGAGTTCCAGGTGATCAGTGCATGATATGTCACGTGACAGGTGTGTGATCAGCCACGTGAACAGTGCATGTTCAGCCACGTATTCAGTGCATGATAGCCACGTGATAAGTGCATTATCAGTTACGTGAGCAGTGTATGATCAGCCACGTGATCAGTGCATGGTCAGACACGTGAACAGTGTATGATCAGCCACGTGATCAGTGCATGATATCCAAGTGATCAGTGCATGATCAATCACGTGATCAGTGTATGATCAGCCACGTGAACAGTGCATGCTCAGTCACGTGATCTGGGCCTGCTGAGCTGCGTGATTACTGTCTGCTCATCTGCTTGACAATTGCCAGCTGAGCTGCACGATTCCTGCCTGTCATCTGCTTGACAATTGTCAGCTGTGCTGCGTAATTCCTGCCTGCTCAGCTGCTTGATTATTGCCAGCTGAGCAGCATGATTCCTCACAGCTGAGTTCCATGATTATTGCCTGCTGACTGATTCGTGCCTACTCAGCTCTTTGTTTATTGCCTCCAGAGGCACATGATCAGTGTATGATAGCAAACATGATCAGTGCATGATCAGTCACATGATCAGCGCCATTAAGTCACGTGATCACTACACGATAGTCATGTGATCAGTCCATGCTCAGTCACAGTGTCAGTGCATGATCAGCCACGTGATCAGTGCATGATCTGTCACATGATTAGTGTATGATCATCCACGTGACCAGTGCATGGGCAGTCATGTGATCAGTGCATGATATAGACGTGATCAGTGCATGATCAGTCTAGTGATCAGTGCATGATAGCCACGTGATCAGTGCATGATCAGTCACCTGATGGGTGTATGATCATTCACGTGACCTGTACATGGTAGCTACATGATCATTGCATGATCAGCCACGTGAGTAGTGCATGACAGCCACGTGATCACTGCATGATCAGTCACGTGATCAGTGCATGATCAGTCATGTGACCAGTACATGGTAGTTGCGTGATCATCGCATGATCAGCCACGTGAGCAGTGCATGATAGCCACGTGATCAGTGCATGATCAGTCAGGTGATACGTGTGTGATCAGCCACGTGATCAGTGCATGATATCCACGTGATCAGTGCAGGATAGCCACGTGATCACTTCATGATTAGTCACGGGATCTGTACATGACCAGTCACGTGATACGTGTGTGATCAGCCACCGGATCAGTGCGTGATGAGCCACGTGATCAGTGCAGGATCAATTACATGATCAGTGCATGATCAGTCACGAGACCACTACATGGTTGCTACGTGATCGTTGCATGATCAGCCACGTGAGCAGAGCATGATAGCCACGTGATCAGTGCATTATCAGTCACGTGATCAGTACATGATCAGTCACGTGAACAGTGCATGATCATTTACGTGATCTGTGCATGATCAGTCACGTGACCAGTATATGGTAGCCGTGATCATTCCATGACGAACCACGTGAGCAGTGCATGATAGCCACGTGATGTGTGCATGATGAGTTTCGTGAGCAGAGTATGATCAGCCACGTGATCAGTGCATGAGTTCCAGGTGATCAGTGCATGATATGTCACGTGACAGGTGTGTGATCAGCCACGTGAACAGTGCATGTTCAGCCACGTATTCAGTGCATGATAGCCACGTGATAAGTGCATTATCAGTTACGTGAGCAGTGTATGATCAGCCACGTGATCAGTGCATGGTCAGACACGTGAACAGTGTATGATCAGCCACGTGATCAGTGCATGATATCCAAGTGATCAGTGCATGATCAATCACGTGATCAGTGTATGATCAGCCACGTGAACAGTGCATGCTCAGTCACGTGATCTGGGCCTGCTGAGCTGCGTGATTACTGTCTGCTCATCTGCTTGACAATTGCCAGCTGAGCTGCACGATTCCTGCCTGTCATCTGCTTGACAATTGTCAGCTGTGCTGCGTAATTCCTGCCTGCTCAGCTGCTTGATTATTGCCAGCTGAGCAGCATGATTCCTCACAGCTGAGTTCCATGATTATTGCCTGCTGACTGATTCGTGCCTACTCAGCTCTTTGTTTATTGCCTCCAGAGGCACATGATCAGTGTATGATAGCAAACATGATCAGTGCATGATCAGTCACATGATCAGCGCCATTAAGTCACGTGATCACTACACGATAGTCATGTGATCAGTCCATGCTCAGTCACAGTGTCAGTGCATGATCAGCCACGTGATCAGTGCATGATCTGTCACATGATTAGTGTATGATCATCCACGTGACCAGTGCATGGGCAGTCATGTGATCAGTGCATGATATAGACGTGATCAGTGCATGATCAGTCTAGTGATCAGTGCATGATAGCCACGTGATCAGTGCATGATCAGTCACCTGATGGGTGTATGATCATTCACGTGACCTGTACATGGTAGCTACATGATCATTGCATGATCAGCCACGTGAGTAGTGCATGACAGCCACGTGATCACTGCATGATCAGTCACGTGATCAGTGCATGATCAGTCATGTGACCAGTACATGGTAGTTGCGTGATCATCGCATGATCAGCCACGTGAGCAGTGCATGATAGCCACGTGATCAGTGCATGATCAGTCAGGTGATACGTGTGTGATCAGCCACGTGATCAGTGCATGATATCCACGTGATCAGTGCAGGATAGCCACGTGATCACTTCATGATTAGTCACGGGATCTGTACATGACCAGTCACGTGATACGTGTGTGATCAGCCACCGGATCAGTGCGTGATGAGCCACGTGATCAGTGCAGGATCAATTACATGATCAGTGCATGATCAGTCACGAGACCACTACATGGTTGCTACGTGATCGTTGCATGATCAGCCACGTGAGCAGAGCATGATAGCCACGTGATCAGTGCATTATCAGTCACGTGATCAGTACATGATCAGTCACGTGAACAGTGCATGATCATTTACGTGATCTGTGCATGATCAGTCACGTGACCAGTATATGGTAGCCGTGATCATTCCATGACGAACCACGTGAGCAGTGCATGATAGCCACGTGATGTGTGCATGATGAGTTTCGTGAGCAGAGTATGATCAGCCACGTGATCAGTGCATGAGTTCCAGGTGATCAGTGCATGATATGTCACGTGACAGGTGTGTGATCAGCCACGTGAACAGTGCATGTTCAGCCACGTATTCAGTGCATGATAGCCACGTGATAAGTGCATTATCAGTTACGTGAGCAGTGTATGATCAGCCACGTGATCAGTGCATGGTCAGACACGTGAACAGTGTATGATCAGCCACGTGATCAGTGCATGATATCCAAGTGATCAGTGCATGATCAATCACGTGATCAGTGTATGATCAGCCACGTGAACAGTGCATGCTCAGTCACGTGATCTGGGCCTGCTGAGCTGCGTGATTACTGTCTGCTCATCTGCTTGACAATTGCCAGCTGAGCTGCACGATTCCTGCCTGTCATCTGCTTGACAATTGTCAGCTGTGCTGCGTAATTCCTGCCTGCTCAGCTGCTTGATTATTGCCAGCTGAGCAGCATGATTCCTCACAGCTGAGTTCCATGATTATTGCCTGCTGACTGATTCGTGCCTACTCAGCTCTTTGTTTATTGCCTCCAGAGGCACATGATCAGTGTATGATAGCAAACATGATCAGTGCATGATCAGTCACATGATCAGCGCCATTAAGTCACGTGATCACTACACGATAGTCATGTGATCAGTCCATGCTCAGTCACAGTGTCAGTGCATGATCAGCCACGTGATCAGTGCATGATCTGTCACATGATTAGTGTATGATCATCCACGTGACCAGTGCATGGGCAGTCATGTGATCAGTGCATGATATAGACGTGATCAGTGCATGATCAGTCTAGTGATCAGTGCATGATAGCCACGTGATCAGTGCATGATCAGTCACCTGATGGGTGTATGATCATTCACGTGACCTGTACATGGTAGCTACATGATCATTGCATGATCAGCCACGTGAGTAGTGCATGACAGCCACGTGATCACTGCATGATCAGTCACGTGATCAGTGCATGATCAGTCATGTGACCAGTACATGGTAGTTGCGTGATCATCGCATGATCAGCCACGTGAGCAGTGCATGATAGCCACGTGATCAGTGCATGATCAGTCAGGTGATACGTGTGTGATCAGCCACGTGATCAGTGCATGATATCCACGTGATCAGTGCAGGATAGCCACGTGATCACTTCATGATTAGTCACGGGATCTGTACATGACCAGTCACGTGATACGTGTGTGATCAGCCACCGGATCAGTGCGTGATGAGCCACGTGATCAGTGCAGGATCAATTACATGATCAGTGCATGATCAGTCACGAGACCACTACATGGTTGCTACGTGATCGTTGCATGATCAGCCACGTGAGCAGAGCATGATAGCCACGTGATCAGTGCATTATCAGTCACGTGATCAGTACATGATCAGTCACGTGAACAGTGCATGATCATTTACGTGATCTGTGCATGATCAGTCACGTGACCAGTATATGGTAGCTTCGTGATCATTCCATGACGAACCACGTGAGCAGTGCATGATAGCCACGTGATGTGTGCATGATGAGTTTCGTGAGCAGAGTATGATCAGCCACGTGATCAGTGCATGAGTTCCAGGTGATCAGTGCATGATATGTCACGTGACAGGTGTGTGATCAGCCACGTGAACAGTGCATGTTCAGCCACGTATTCAGTGCATGATAGCCACGTGATAAGTGCATTATCAGTTACGTGAGCAGTGTATGATCAGCCACGTGATCAGTGCATGGTCAGACACGTGAACAGTGTATGATCAGCCACGTGATCAGTGCATGATATCCAAGTGATCAGTGCATGATCAATCACGTGATCAGTGTATGATCAGCCACGTGAACAGTGCATGCTCAGTCACGTGATCTGGGCCTGCTGAGCTGCGTGATTACTGTCTGCTCATCTGCTTGACAATTGCCAGCTGAGCTGCACGATTCCTGCCTGTCATCTGCTTGACAATTGTCAGCTGTGCTGCGTAATTCCTGCCTGCTCAGCTGCTTGATTATTGCCAGCTGAGCAGCATGATTCCTCACAGCTGAGTTCCATGATTATTGCCTGCTGACTGATTCGTGCCTACTCAGCTCTTTGTTTATTGCCTCCAGAGGCACATGATCAGTGTATGATAGCAAACATGATCAGTGCATGATCAGTCACATGATCAGCGCCATTAAGTCACGTGATCACTACACGATAGTCATGTGATCAGTCCATGCTCAGTCACAGTGTCAGTGCATGATCAGCCACGTGATCAGTGCATGATCTGTCACATGATTAGTGTATGATCATCCACGTGACCAGTGCATGGGCAGTCATGTGATCAGTGCATGATATAGACGTGATCAGTGCATGATCAGTCTAGTGATCAGTGCATGATAGCCACGTGATCAGTGCATGATCAGTCACCTGATGGGTGTATGATCATTCACGTGACCTGTACATGGTAGCTACATGATCATTGCATGATCAGCCACGTGAGTAGTGCATGACAGCCACGTGATCACTGCATGATCAGTCACGTGATCAGTGCATGATCAGTCATGTGACCAGTACATGGTAGTTGCGTGATCATCGCATGATCAGCCACGTGAGCAGTGCATGATAGCCACGTGATCAGTGCATGATCAGTCAGGTGATACGTGTGTGATCAGCCACGTGATCAGTGCATGATATCCACGTGATCAGTGCAGGATAGCCACGTGATCACTTCATGATTAGTCACGGGATCTGTACATGACCAGTCACGTGATACGTGTGTGATCAGCCACCGGATCAGTGCGTGATGAGCCACGTGATCAGTGCAGGATCAATTACATGATCAGTGCATGATCAGTCACGAGACCACTACATGGTTGCTACGTGATCGTTGCATGATCAGCCACGTGAGCAGAGCATGATAGCCACGTGATCAGTGCATTATCAGTCACGTGATCAGTACATGATCAGTCACGTGAACAGTGCATGATCATTTACGTGATCTGTGCATGATCAGTCACGTGACCAGTATATGGTAGCCGTGATCATTCCATGACGAACCACGTGAGCAGTGCATGATAGCCACGTGATGTGTGCATGATGAGTTTCGTGAGCAGAGTATGATCAGCCACGTGATCAGTGCATGAGTTCCAGGTGATCAGTGCATGATATGTCACGTGACAGGTGTGTGATCAGCCACGTGAACAGTGCATGTTCAGCCACGTATTCAGTGCATGATAGCCACGTGATAAGTGCATTATCAGTTACGTGAGCAGTGTATGATCAGCCACGTGATCAGTGCATGGTCAGACACGTGAACAGTGTATGATCAGCCACGTGATCAGTGCATGATATCCAAGTGATCAGTGCATGATCAATCACGTGATCAGTGTATGATCAGCCACGTGAACAGTGCATGCTCAGTCACGTGATCTGGGCCTGCTGAGCTGCGTGATTACTGTCTGCTCATCTGCTTGACAATTGCCAGCTGAGCTGCACGATTCCTGCCTGTCATCTGCTTGACAATTGTCAGCTGTGCTGCGTAATTCCTGCCTGCTCAGCTGCTTGATTATTGCCAGCTGAGCAGCATGATTCCTCACAGCTGAGTTCCATGATTATTGCCTGCTGACTGATTCGTGCCTACTCAGCTCTTTGTTTATTGCCTCCAGAGGCACATGATCAGTGTATGATAGCAAACATGATCAGTGCATGATCAGTCACATGATCAGCGCCATTAAGTCACGTGATCACTACACGATAGTCATGTGATCAGTCCATGCTCAGTCACAGTGTCAGTGCATGATCAGCCACGTGATCAGTGCATGATCTGTCACATGATTAGTGTATGATCATCCACGTGACCAGTGCATGGGCAGTCATGTGATCAGTGCATGATATAGACGTGATCAGTGCATGATCAGTCTAGTGATCAGTGCATGATAGCCACGTGATCAGTGCATGATCAGTCACCTGATGGGTGTATGATCATTCACGTGACCTGTACATGGTAGCTACATGATCATTGCATGATCAGCCACGTGAGTAGTGCATGACAGCCACGTGATCACTGCATGATCAGTCACGTGATCAGTGCATGATCAGTCATGTGACCAGTACATGGTAGTTGCGTGATCATCGCATGATCAGCCACGTGAGCAGTGCATGATAGCCACGTGATCAGTGCATGATCAGTCAGGTGATACGTGTGTGATCAGCCACGTGATCAGTGCATGATATCCACGTGATCAGTGCAGGATAGCCACGTGATCACTTCATGATTAGTCACGGGATCTGTACATGACCAGTCACGTGATACGTGTGTGATCAGCCACCGGATCAGTGCGTGATGAGCCACGTGATCAGTGCAGGATCAATTACATGATCAGTGCATGATCAGTCACGAGACCACTACATGGTTGCTACGTGATCGTTGCATGATCAGCCACGTGAGCAGAGCATGATAGCCACGTGATCAGTGCATTATCAGTCACGTGATCAGTACATGATCAGTCACGTGAACAGTGCATGATCATTTACGTGATCTGTGCATGATCAGTCACGTGACCAGTATATGGTAGCTTCGTGATCATTCCATGACGAACCACGTGAGCAGTGCATGATAGCCACGTGATGTGTGCATGATGAGTTTCGTGAGCAGAGTATGATCAGCCACGTGATCAGTGCATGAGTTCCAGGTGATCAGTGCATGATATGTCACGTGACAGGTGTGTGATCAGCCACGTGAACAGTGCATGTTCAGCCACGTATTCAGTGCATGATAGCCACGTGATAAGTGCATTATCAGTTACGTGAGCAGTGTATGATCAGCCACGTGATCAGTGCATGGTCAGACACGTGAACAGTGTATGATCAGCCACGTGATCAGTGCATGATATCCAAGTGATCAGTGCATGATCAATCACGTGATCAGTGTATGATCAGCCACGTGAACAGTGCATGCTCAGTCACGTGATCTGGGCCTGCTGAGCTGCGTGATTACTGTCTGCTCATCTGCTTGACAATTGCCAGCTGAGCTGCACGATTCCTGCCTGTCATCTGCTTGACAATTGTCAGCTGTGCTGCGTAATTCCTGCCTGCTCAGCTGCTTGATTATTGCCAGCTGAGCAGCATGATTCCTCACAGCTGAGTTCCATGATTATTGCCTGCTGACTGATTCGTGCCTACTCAGCTCTTTGTTTATTGCCTCCAGAGGCACATGATCAGTGTATGATAGCAAACATGATCAGTGCATGATCAGTCACATGATCAGCGCCATTAAGTCACGTGATCACTACACGATAGTCATGTGATCAGTCCATGCTCAGTCACAGTGTCAGTGCATGATCAGCCACGTGATCAGTGCATGATCTGTCACATGATTAGTGTATGATCATCCACGTGACCAGTGCATGGGCAGTCATGTGATCAGTGCATGATATAGACGTGATCAGTGCATGATCAGTCTAGTGATCAGTGCATGATAGCCACGTGATCAGTGCATGATCAGTCACCTGATGGGTGTATGATCATTCACGTGACCTGTACATGGTAGCTACATGATCATTGCATGATCAGCCACGTGAGTAGTGCATGACAGCCACGTGATCACTGCATGATCAGTCACGTGATCAGTGCATGATCAGTCATGTGACCAGTACATGGTAGTTGCGTGATCATCGCATGATCAGCCACGTGAGCAGTGCATGATAGCCACGTGATCAGTGCATGATCAGTCAGGTGATACGTGTGTGATCAGCCACGTGATCAGTGCATGATATCCACGTGATCAGTGCAGGATAGCCACGTGATCACTTCATGATTAGTCACGGGATCTGTACATGACCAGTCACGTGATACGTGTGTGATCAGCCACCGGATCAGTGCGTGATGAGCCACGTGATCAGTGCAGGATCAATTACATGATCAGTGCATGATCAGTCACGAGACCACTACATGGTTGCTACGTGATCGTTGCATGATCAGCCACGTGAGCAGAGCATGATAGCCACGTGATCAGTGCATTATCAGTCACGTGATCAGTACATGATCAGTCACGTGAACAGTGCATGATCATTTACGTGATCTGTGCATGATCAGTCACGTGACCAGTATATGGTAGCTTCGTGATCATTCCATGACGAACCACGTGAGCAGTGCATGATAGCCACGTGATGTGTGCATGATGAGTTTCGTGAGCAGAGTATGATCAGCCACGTGATCAGTGCATGAGTTCCAGGTGATCAGTGCATGATATGTCACGTGACAGGTGTGTGATCAGCCACGTGAACAGTGCATGTTCAGCCACGTATTCAGTGCATGATAGCCACGTGATAAGTGCATTATCAGTTACGTGAGCAGTGTATGATCAGCCACGTGATCAGTGCATGGTCAGACACGTGAACAGTGTATGATCAGCCACGTGATCAGTGCATGATATCCAAGTGATCAGTGCATGATCAATCACGTGATCAGTGTATGATCAGCCACGTGAACAGTGCATGCTCAGTCACGTGATCTGGGCCTGCTGAGCTGCGTGATTACTGTCTGCTCATCTGCTTGACAATTGCCAGCTGAGCTGCACGATTCCTGCCTGTCATCTGCTTGACAATTGTCAGCTGTGCTGCGTAATTCCTGCCTGCTCAGCTGCTTGATTATTGCCAGCTGAGCAGCATGATTCCTCACAGCTGAGTTCCATGATTATTGCCTGCTGACTGATTCGTGCCTACTCAGCTCTTTGTTTATTGCCTCCAGAGGCACATGATCAGTGTATGATAGCAAACATGATCAGTGCATGATCAGTCACATGATCAGCGCCATTAAGTCACGTGATCACTACACGATAGTCATGTGATCAGTCCATGCTCAGTCACAGTGTCAGTGCATGATCAGCCACGTGATCAGTGCATGATCTGTCACATGATTAGTGTATGATCATCCACGTGACCAGTGCATGGGCAGTCATGTGATCAGTGCATGATATAGACGTGATCAGTGCATGATCAGTCTAGTGATCAGTGCAGGATAGCCACGTGATCAGTGCATGATCAGTCACCTGATGGGTGTATGATCATTCACGTGACCTGTACATGGTAGCTACATGATCATTGCATGATCAGCCACGTGAGTAGTGCATGACAGCCACGTGATCACTGCATGATCAGTCACGTGATCAGTGCATGATCAGTCATGTGACCAGTACATGGTAGTTGCCTTATCATCGCATGATCAGCCACGTGATCAGTGCATGATCAGTCAGGTGATACGTGTGTGATCAGCCACGTGATCAGTGCATGATATCCACGTGATCAGTGCAGGATAGCCACGTGATCACTTCATGATTAGTCACGGGATCTGTACATGACCAGTCACGTGATACGTGTGTGATCAGCCACCGGATCAGTGCGTGATGAGCCACGTGATCAGTGCAGGATCAATTACATGATCAGTGCATGATCAGTCACGAGACCACTACATGGTTGCTACGTGATCGTTGCATGATCAGCCACGTGAGCAGAGCATGATAGCCACGTGATCAGTGCATTATCAGTCACGTGATCAGTACATGATCAGTCACGTGAACAGTGCATGATCATTTACGTGATCTGTGCATGATCAGTCACGTGACCAGTATATGGTAGCTTCGTGATCATTCCATGACGAACCACGTGAGCAGTGCATGATAGCCACGTGATGTGTGCATGATGAGTTTCGTGAGCAGAGTATGATCAGCCACGTGATCAGTGCATGAGTTCCAGGTGATCAGTGCATGATATGTCACGTGACAGGTGTGTGATCAGCCACGTGAACAGTGCATGTTCAGCCACGTATTCAGTGCATGATAGCCACGTGATAAGTGCATTATCAGTTACGTGAGCAGTGTATGATCAGCCACGTGATCAGTGCATGGTCAGACACGTGAACAGTGTATGATCAGCCACGTGATCAGTGCATGATATCCAAGTGATCAGTGCATGATCAATCACGTGATCAGTGTATGATCAGCCACGTGAACAGTGCATGCTCAGTCACGTGATCTGGGCCTGCTGAGCTGCGTGATTACTGTCTGCTCATCTGCTTGACAATTGCCAGCTGAGCTGCACGATTCCTGCCTGTCATCTGCTTGACAATTGTCAGCTGTGCTGCGTAATTCCTGCCTGCTCAGCTGCTTGATTATTGCCAGCTGAGCAGCATGATTCCTCACAGCTGAGTTCCATGATTATTGCCTGCTGACTGATTCGTGCCTACTCAGCTCTTTGTTTATTGCCTCCAGAGGCACATGATCAGTGTATGATAGCAAACATGATCAGTGCATGATCAGTCACATGATCAGCGCCATTAAGTCACGTGATCACTACACGATAGTCATGTGATCAGTCCATGCTCAGTCACAGTGTCAGTGCATGATCAGCCACGTGATCAGTGCATGATCTGTCACATGATTAGTGTATGATCATCCACGTGACCAGTGCATGGGCAGTCATGTGATCAGTGCATGATATAGACGTGATCAGTGCATGATCAGTCTAGTGATCAGTGCATGATAGCCACGTGATCAGTGCATGATCAGTCACCTGATGGGTGTATGATCATTCACGTGACCTGTACATGGTAGCTACATGATCATTGCATGATCAGCCACGTGAGTAGTGCATGACAGCCACGTGATCACTGCATGATCAGTCACGTGATCAGTGCATGATCAGTCATGTGACCAGTACATGGTAGTTGCGTGATCATCGCATGATCAGCCACGTGAGCAGTGCATGATAGCCACGTGATCAGTGCATGATCAGTCAGGTGATACGTGTGTGATCAGCCACGTGATCAGTGCATGATATCCACGTGATCAGTGCAGGATAGCCACGTGATCACTTCATGATTAGTCACGGGATCTGTACATGACCAGTCACGTGATACGTGTGTGATCAGCCACCGGATCAGTGCGTGATGAGCCACGTGATCAGTGCAGGATCAATTACATGATCAGTGCATGATCAGTCACGAGACCACTACATGGTTGCTACGTGATCGTTGCATGATCAGCCACGTGAGCAGAGCATGATAGCCACGTGATCAGTGCATTATCAGTCACGTGATCAGTACATGATCAGTCACGTGAACAGTGCATGATCATTTACGTGATCTGTGCATGATCAGTCACGTGACCAGTATATGGTAGCTTCGTGATCATTCCATGACGAACCACGTGAGCAGTGCATGATAGCCACGTGATGTGTGCATGATGAGTTTCGTGAGCAGAGTATGATCAGCCACGTGATCAGTGCATGAGTTCCAGGTGATCAGTGCATGATATGTCACGTGACAGGTGTGTGATCAGCCACGTGAACAGTGCATGTTCAGCCACGTATTCAGTGCATGATAGCCACGTGATAAGTGCATTATCAGTTACGTGAGCAGTGTATGATCAGCCACGTGATCAGTGCATGGTCAGACACGTGAACAGTGTATGATCAGCCACGTGATCAGTGCATGATATCCAAGTGATCAGTGCATGATCAATCACGTGATCAGTGTATGATCAGCCACGTGAACAGTGCATGCTCAGTCACGTGATCTGGGCCTGCTGAGCTGCGTGATTACTGTCTGCTCATCTGCTTGACAATTGCCAGCTGAGCTGCACGATTCCTGCCTGTCATCTGCTTGACAATTGTCAGCTGTGCTGCGTAATTCCTGCCTGCTCAGCTGCTTGATTATTGCCAGCTGAGCAGCATGATTCCTCACAGCTGAGTTCCATGATTATTGCCTGCTGACTGATTCGTGCCTACTCAGCTCTTTGTTTATTGCCTCCAGAGGCACATGATCAGTGTATGATAGCAAACATGATCAGTGCATGATCAGTCACATGATCAGCGCCATTAAGTCACGTGATCACTACACGATAGTCATGTGATCAGTCCATGCTCAGTCACAGTGTCAGTGCATGATCAGCCACGTGATCAGTGCATGATCTGTCACATGATTAGTGTATGATCATCCACGTGACCAGTGCATGGGCAGTCATGTGATCAGTGCATGATATAGACGTGATCAGTGCATGATCAGTCTAGTGATCAGTGCATGATAGCCACGTGATCAGTGCATGATCAGTCACCTGATGGGTGTATGATCATTCACGTGACCTGTACATGGTAGCTACATGATCATTGCATGATCAGCCACGTGAGTAGTGCATGACAGCCACGTGATCACTGCATGATCAGTCACGTGATCAGTGCATGATCAGTCATGTGACCAGTACATGGTAGTTGCGTGATCATCGCATGATCAGCCACGTGAGCAGTGCATGATAGCCACGTGATCAGTGCATGATCAGTCAGGTGATACGTGTGTGATCAGCCACGTGATCAGTGCATGATATCCACGTGATCAGTGCAGGATAGCCACGTGATCACTTCATGATTAGTCACGGGATCTGTACATGACCAGTCACGTGATACGTGTGTGATCAGCCACCGGATCAGTGCGTGATGAGCCACGTGATCAGTGCAGGATCAATTACATGATCAGTGCATGATCAGTCACGAGACCACTACATGGTTGCTACGTGATCGTTGCATGATCAGCCACGTGAGCAGAGCATGATAGCCACGTGATCAGTGCATTATCAGTCACGTGATCAGTACATGATCAGTCACGTGAACAGTGCATGATCATTTACGTGATCTGTGCATGATCAGTCACGTGACCAGTATATGGTAGCCGTGATCATTCCATGACGAACCACGTGAGCAGTGCATGATAGCCACGTGATGTGTGCATGATGAGTTTCGTGAGCAGAGTATGATCAGCCACGTGATCAGTGCATGAGTTCCAGGTGATCAGTGCATGATATGTCACGTGACAGGTGTGTGATCAGCCACGTGAACAGTGCATGTTCAGCCACGTATTCAGTGCATGATAGCCACGTGATAAGTGCATTATCAGTTACGTGAGCAGTGTATGATCAGCCACGTGATCAGTGCATGGTCAGACACGTGAACAGTGTATGATCAGCCACGTGATCAGTGCATGATATCCAAGTGATCAGTGCATGATCAATCACGTGATCAGTGTATGATCAGCCACGTGAACAGTGCATGCTCAGTCACGTGATCTGGGCCTGCTGAGCTGCGTGATTACTGTCTGCTCATCTGCTTGACAATTGCCAGCTGAGCTGCACGATTCCTGCCTGTCATCTGCTTGACAATTGTCAGCTGTGCTGCGTAATTCCTGCCTGCTCAGCTGCTTGATTATTGCCAGCTGAGCAGCATGATTCCTCACAGCTGAGTTCCATGATTATTGCCTGCTGACTGATTCGTGCCTACTCAGCTCTTTGTTTATTGCCTCCAGAGGCACATGATCAGTGTATGATAGCAAACATGATCAGTGCATGATCAGTCACATGATCAGCGCCATTAAGTCACGTGATCACTACACGATAGTCATGTGATCAGTCCATGCTCAGTCACAGTGTCAGTGCATGATCAGCCACGTGATCAGTGCATGATCTGTCACATGATTAGTGTATGATCATCCACGTGACCAGTGCATGGGCAGTCATGTGATCAGTGCATGATATAGACGTGATCAGTGCATGATCAGTCTAGTGATCAGTGCATGATAGCCACGTGATCAGTGCATGATCAGTCACCTGATGGGTGTATGATCATTCACGTGACCTGTACATGGTAGCTACATGATCATTGCATGATCAGCCACGTGAGTAGTGCATGACAGCCACGTGATCACTGCATGATCAGTCACGTGATCAGTGCATGATCAGTCATGTGACCAGTACATGGTAGTTGCGTGATCATCGCATGATCAGCCACGTGAGCAGTGCATGATAGCCACGTGATCAGTGCATGATCAGTCAGGTGATACGTGTGTGATCAGCCACGTGATCAGTGCATGATATCCACGTGATCAGTGCAGGATAGCCACGTGATCACTTCATGATTAGTCACGGGATCTGTACATGACCAGTCACGTGATACGTGTGTGATCAGCCACCGGATCAGTGCGTGATGAGCCACGTGATCAGTGCAGGATCAATTACATGATCAGTGCATGATCAGTCACGAGACCACTACATGGTTGCTACGTGATCGTTGCATGATCAGCCACGTGAGCAGAGCATGATAGCCACGTGATCAGTGCATTATCAGTCACGTGATCAGTACATGATCAGTCACGTGAACAGTGCATGATCATTTACGTGATCTGTGCATGATCAGTCACGTGACCAGTATATGGTAGCTTCGTGATCATTCCATGACGAACCACGTGAGCAGTGCATGATAGCCACGTGATGTGTGCATGATGAGTTTCGTGAGCAGAGTATGATCAGCCACGTGATCAGTGCATGAGTTCCAGGTGATCAGTGCATGATATGTCACGTGACAGGTGTGTGATCAGCCACGTGAACAGTGCATGTTCAGCCACGTATTCAGTGCATGATAGCCACGTGATAAGTGCATTATCAGTTACGTGAGCAGTGTATGATCAGCCACGTGATCAGTGCATGGTCAGACACGTGAACAGTGTATGATCAGCCACGTGATCAGTGCATGATATCCAAGTGATCAGTGCATGATCAATCACGTGATCAGTGTATGATCAGCCACGTGAACAGTGCATGCTCAGTCACGTGATCTGGGCCTGCTGAGCTGCGTGATTACTGTCTGCTCATCTGCTTGACAATTGCCAGCTGAGCTGCACGATTCCTGCCTGTCATCTGCTTGACAATTGTCAGCTGTGCTGCGTAATTCCTGCCTGCTCAGCTGCTTGATTATTGCCAGCTGAGCAGCATGATTCCTCACAGCTGAGTTCCATGATTATTGCCTGCTGACTGATTCGTGCCTACTCAGCTCTTTGTTTATTGCCTCCAGAGGCACATGATCAGTGTATGATAGCAAACATGATCAGTGCATGATCAGTCACATGATCAGCGCCATTAAGTCACGTGATCACTACACGATAGTCATGTGATCAGTCCATGCTCAGTCACAGTGTCAGTGCATGATCAGCCACGTGATCAGTGCATGATCTGTCACATGATTAGTGTATGATCATCCACGTGACCAGTGCATGGGCAGTCATGTGATCAGTGCATGATATAGACGTGATCAGTGCATGATCAGTCTAGTGATCAGTGCATGATAGCCACGTGATCAGTGCATGGTCAGTCACCTGATGGGTGTATGATCATTCACGTGACCTGTACATGGTAGCTACATGATCATTGCATGATCAGCCACGTGAGTAGTGCATGACAGCCACGTGATCACTGCATGATCAGTCACGTGATCAGTGCATGATCAGTCATGTGACCAGTACATGGTAGTTGCGTGATCATCGCATGATAGCCACGTGATCAGTGCATGATCAGTCAGGTGATACGTGTGTGATCAGCCACGTGATCAGTGCATGATATCCACGTGATCAGTGCAGGATAGCCACGTGATCACTTCATGATTAGTCACGGGAACTGTACATGACCAGTCACGTGATACGTGTGTGATCAGCCACCGGATCAGTGCGTGATGAGCCACGTGATCAGTGCAGGATCAATTACATGATCAGTGCATGATCAGTCACGAGACCACTACATGGTTGCTACATGATCGTTGCATGATCAGCCACGTGAGCAGAGCATGATAGCCACGTGATCAGTGCATTATCAGTCACGTGATAAGTACATGATCAGTCACGTGAACAGTGCATGATCATTTACGTGATCTGTGCATGATCAGTCACGTGACCAGTATATGGTAGCCGTGATCATTCCATGACGAACCACGTGAGCAGTGCATGATAGCCACGTGATGTGTGCATGATGAGTTTCGTGAGCAGAGTATGATCAGCCACGTGATCAGTGCATGAGTTCCAGGTGATCAGTGCATGATATGTCACGTGACAGGTGTGTGATCAGCCACGTGAACAGTGCATGTTCAGCCACGTATTCAGTGCATGATAGCCACGTGATAAGTGCATTATCAGTTACGTGAGCAGTGTATGATCAGCCACGTGATCAGTGCATGGTCAGACACGTGAACAGTGTATGATCAGCCACGTGATCAGTGCATGATATCCAAGTGATCAGTGCATGATCAATCACGTGATCAGTGTATGATCAGCCACGTGAACAGTGCATGCTCAGTCACGTGATCTGGGCCTGCTGAGCTGCGTGATTACTGTCTGCTCATCTGCTTGACAATTGCCAGCTGAGCTGCACGATTCCTGCCTGTCATCTGCTTGACAATTGTCAGCTGTGCTGCGTAATTCCTGCCTGCTCAGCTGCTTGATTATTGCCAGCTGAGCAGCATGATTCCTCACAGCTGAGTTCCATGATTATTGCCTGCTGACTGATTCGTGCCTACTCAGCTCTTTGTTTATTGCCTCCAGAGGCACATGATCAGTGTATGATAGCAAACATGATCAGTGCATGATCAGTCACATGATCAGCGCCATTAAGTCACGTGATCACTACACGATAGTCATGTGATCAGTCCATGCTCAGTCACAGTGTCAGTGCATGATCAGCCACGTGATCAGTGCATGATCTGTCACATGATTAGTGTATGATCATCCACGTGACCAGTGCATGGGCAGTCATGTGATCAGTGCATGATATAGACGTGATCAGTGCATGATCAGTCTAGTGATCAGTGCATGATAGCCACGTGATCAGTGCATGATCAGTCACCTGATGGGTGTATGATCATTCACGTGACCTGTACATGGTAGCTACATGATCATTGCATGATCAGCCACGTGAGTAGTGCATGACAGCCACGTGATCACTGCATGATCAGTCACGTGATCAGTGCATGATCAGTCATGTGACCAGTACATGGTAGTTGCGTGATCATCGCATGATCAGCCACGTGAGCAGTGCATGATAGCCACGTGATCAGTGCATGATCAGTCAGGTGATACGTGTGTGATCAGCCACGTGATCAGTGCATGATATCCACGTGATCAGTGCAGGATAGCCACGTGATCACTTCATGATTAGTCACGGGATCTGTACATGACCAGTCACGTGATACGTGTGTGATCAGCCACCGGATCAGTGCGTGATGAGCCACGTGATCAGTGCAGGATCAATTACATGATCAGTGCATGATCAGTCACGAGACCACTACATGGTTGCTACGTGATCGTTGCATGATCAGCCACGTGAGCAGAGCATGATAGCCACGTGATCAGTGCATTATCAGTCACGTGATCAGTACATGATCAGTCACGTGAACAGTGCATGATCATTTACGTGATCTGTGCATGATCAGTCACGTGACCAGTATATGGTAGCTTCGTGATCATTCCATGACGAACCACGTGAGCAGTGCATGATAGCCACGTGATGTGTGCATGATGAGTTTCGTGAGCAGAGTATGATCAGCCACGTGATCAGTGCATGAGTTCCAGGTGATCAGTGCATGATATGTCACGTGACAGGTGTGTGATCAGCCACGTGAACAGTGCATGTTCAGCCACGTATTCAGTGCATGATAGCCACGTGATAAGTGCATTATCAGTTACGTGAGCAGTGTATGATCAGCCACGTGATCAGTGCATGGTCAGACACGTGAACAGTGTATGATCAGCCACGTGATCAGTGCATGATATCCAAGTGATCAGTGCATGATCAATCACGTGATCAGTGTATGATCAGCCACGTGAACAGTGCATGCTCAGTCACGTGATCTGGGCCTGCTGAGCTGCGTGATTACTGTCTGCTCATCTGCTTGACAATTGCCAGCTGAGCTGCACGATTCCTGCCTGTCATCTGCTTGACAATTGTCAGCTGTGCTGCGTAATTCCTGCCTGCTCAGCTGCTTGATTATTGCCAGCTGAGCAGCATGATTCCTCACAGCTGAGTTCCATGATTATTGCCTGCTGACTGATTCGTGCCTACTCAGCTCTTTGTTTATTGCCTCCAGAGGCACATGATCAGTGTATGATAGCAAACATGATCAGTGCATGATCAGTCACATGATCAGCGCCATTAAGTCACGTGATCACTACACGATAGTCATGTGATCAGTCCATGCTCAGTCACAGTGTCAGTGCATGATCAGCCACGTGATCAGTGCATGATCTGTCACATGATTAGTGTATGATCATCCACGTGACCAGTGCATGGGCAGTCATGTGATCAGTGCATGATATAGACGTGATCAGTGCATGATCAGTCTAGTGATCAGTGCATGATAGCCACGTGATCAGTGCATGATCAGTCACCTGATGGGTGTATGATCATTCACGTGACCTGTACATGGTAGCTACATGATCATTGCATGATCAGCCACGTGAGTAGTGCATGACAGCCACGTGATCACTGCATGATCAGTCACGTGATCAGTGCATGATCAGTCATGTGACCAGTACATGGTAGTTGCGTGATCATCGCATGATCAGCCACGTGAGCAGTGCATGATAGCCACGTGATCAGTGCATGATCAGTCAGGTGATACGTGTGTGATCAGCCACGTGATCAGTGCATGATATCCACGTGATCAGTGCAGGATAGCCACGTGATCACTTCATGATTAGTCACGGGATCTGTACATGACCAGTCACGTGATACGTGTGTGATCAGCCACCGGATCAGTGCGTGATGAGCCACGTGATCAGTGCAGGATCAATTACATGATCAGTGCATGATCAGTCACGAGACCACTACATGGTTGCTACGTGATCGTTGCATGATCAGCCACGTGAGCAGAGCATGATAGCCACGTGATCAGTGCATTATCAGTCACGTGATCAGTACATGATCAGTCACGTGAACAGTGCATGATCATTTACGTGATCTGTGCATGATCAGTCACGTGACCAGTATATGGTAGCTTCGTGATCATTCCATGACGAACCACGTGAGCAGTGCATGATAGCCACGTGATGTGTGCATGATGAGTTTCGTGAGCAGAGTATGATCAGCCACGTGATCAGTGCATGAGTTCCAGGTGATCAGTGCATGATATGTCACGTGACAGGTGTGTGATCAGCCACGTGAACAGTGCATGTTCAGCCACGTATTCAGTGCATGATAGCCACGTGATAAGTGCATTATCAGTTACGTGAGCAGTGTATGATCAGCCACGTGATCAGTGCATGGTCAGACACGTGAACAGTGTATGATCAGCCACGTGATCAGTGCATGATATCCAAGTGATCAGTGCATGATCAATCACGTGATCAGTGTATGATCAGCCACGTGAACAGTGCATGCTCAGTCACGTGATCTGGGCCTGCTGAGCTGCGTGATTACTGTCTGCTCATCTGCTTGACAATTGCCAGCTGAGCTGCACGATTCCTGCCTGTCATCTGCTTGACAATTGTCAGCTGTGCTGCGTAATTCCTGCCTGCTCAGCTGCTTGATTATTGCCAGCTGAGCAGCATGATTCCTCACAGCTGAGTTCCATGATTATTGCCTGCTGACTGATTCGTGCCTACTCAGCTCTTTGTTTATTGCCTCCAGAGGCACATGATCAGTGTATGATAGCAAACATGATCAGTGCATGATCAGTCACATGATCAGCGCCATTAAGTCACGTGATCACTACACGATAGTCATGTGATCAGTCCATGCTCAGTCACAGTGTCAGTGCATGATCAGCCACGTGATCAGTGCATGATCTGTCACATGATTAGTGTATGATCATCCACGTGACCAGTGCATGGGCAGTCATGTGATCAGTGCATGATATAGACGTGATCAGTGCATGATCAGTCTAGTGATCAGTGCATGATAGCCACGTGATCAGTGCATGATCAGTCACCTGATGGGTGTATGATCATTCACGTGACCTGTACATGGTAGCTACATGATCATTGCATGATCAGCCACGTGAGTAGTGCATGACAGCCACGTGATCACTGCATGATCAGTCACGTGATCAGTGCATGATCAGTCATGTGACCAGTACATGGTAGTTGCGTGATCATCGCATGATCAGCCACGTGAGCAGTGCATGATAGCCACGTGATCAGTGCATGATCAGTCAGGTGATACGTGTGTGATCAGCCACGTGATCAGTGCATGATATCCACGTGATCAGTGCAGGATAGCCACGTGATCACTTCATGATTAGTCACGGGATCTGTACATGACCAGTCACGTGATACGTGTGTGATCAGCCACCGGATCAGTGCGTGATGAGCCACGTGATCAGTGCAGGATCAATTACATGATCAGTGCATGATCAGTCACGAGACCACTACATGGTTGCTACGTGATCGTTGCATGATCAGCCACGTGAGCAGAGCATGATAGCCACGTGATCAGTGCATTATCAGTCACGTGATCAGTACATGATCAGTCACGTGAACAGTGCATGATCATTTACGTGATCTGTGCATGATCAGTCACGTGACCAGTATATGGTAGCTTCGTGATCATTCCATGACGAACCACGTGAGCAGTGCATGATAGCCACGTGATGTGTGCATGATGAGTTTCGTGAGCAGAGTATGATCAGCCACGTGATCAGTGCATGAGTTCCAGGTGATCAGTGCATGATATGTCACGTGACAGGTGTGTGATCAGCCACGTGAACAGTGCATGTTCAGCCACGTATTCAGTGCATGATAGCCACGTGATAAGTGCATTATCAGTTACGTGAGCAGTGTATGATCAGCCACGTGATCAGTGCATGGTCAGACACGTGAACAGTGTATGATCAGCCACGTGATCAGTGCATGATATCCAAGTGATCAGTGCATGATCAATCACGTGATCAGTGTATGATCAGCCACGTGAACAGTGCATGCTCAGTCACGTGATCTGGGCCTGCTGAGCTGCGTGATTACTGTCTGCTCATCTGCTTGACAATTGCCAGCTGAGCTGCACGATTCCTGCCTGTCATCTGCTTGACAATTGTCAGCTGTGCTGCGTAATTCCTGCCTGCTCAGCTGCTTGATTATTGCCAGCTGAGCAGCATGATTCCTCACAGCTGAGTTCCATGATTATTGCCTGCTGACTGATTCGTGCCTACTCAGCTCTTTGTTTATTGCCTCCAGAGGCACATGATCAGTGTATGATAGCAAACATGATCAGTGCATGATCAGTCACATGATCAGCGCCATTAAGTCACGTGATCACTACACGATAGTCATGTGATCAGTCCATGCTCAGTCACAGTGTCAGTGCATGATCAGCCACGTGATCAGTGCATGATCTGTCACATGATTAGTGTATGATCATGTGACCAGTGCATGGGCAGTCATGTGATCAGTGCATGATATAGACGTGATCAGTGCATGATCAGTCTAGTGATCAGTGCATGATAGCCACGTGATCAGTGCATGATCAGTCACCTGATGGGTGTATGATCATTCACGTGACCTGTACATGGTAGCTACATGATCATTGCATGATCAGCCACGTGAGTAGTGCATGACAGCCACGTGATCACTGCATGATCAGTCACGTGATCAGTGCATGATCAGTCATGTGACCAGTACATGGTAGTTGCGTGATCATCGCATGATCAGCCACGTGAGCAGTGCATGATAGCCACGTGATCAGTGCATGATCAGTCAGGTGATACGTGTGTGATCAGCCACGTGATCAGTGCATGATATCCACGTGATCAGTGCAGGATAGCCACGTGATCACTTCATGATTAGTCACGGGATCTGTACATGACCAGTCACGTGATACGTGTGTGATCAGCCACCGGATCAGTGCGTGATGAGCCACGTGATCAGTGCAGGATCAATTACATGATCAGTGCATGATCAGTCACGAGACCACTACATGGTTGCTACGTGATCGTTGCATGATCAGCCACGTGAGCAGAGCATGATAGCCACGTGATCAGTGCATTATCAGTCACGTGATCAGTACATGATCAGTCACGTGAACAGTGCATGATCATTTACGTGATCTGTGCATGATCAGTCACGTGACCAGTATATGGTAGCTTCGTGATCATTCCATGACGAACCACGTGAGCAGTGCATGATAGCCACGTGATGTGTGCATGATGAGTTTCGTGAGCAGAGTATGATCAGCCACGTGATCAGTGCATGAGTTCCAGGTGATCAGTGCATGATATGTCACGTGACAGGTGTGTGATCAGCCACGTGAACAGTGCATGTTCAGCCACGTATTCAGTGCATGATAGCCACGTGATAAGTGCATTATCAGTTACGTGAGCAGTGTATGATCAGCCACGTGATCAGTGCATGGTCAGACACGTGAACAGTGTATGATCAGCCACGTGATCAGTGCATGATATCCAAGTGATCAGTGCATGATCAATCACGTGATCAGTGTATGATCAGCCACGTGAACAGTGCATGCTCAGTCACGTGATCTGGGCCTGCTGAGCTGCGTGATTACTGTCTGCTCATCTGCTTGACAATTGCCAGCTGAGCTGCACGATTCCTGCCTGTCATCTGCTTGACAATTGTCAGCTGTGCTGCGTAATTCCTGCCTGCTCAGCTGCTTGATTATTGCCAGCTGAGCAGCATGATTCCTCACAGCTGAGTTCCATGATTATTGCCTGCTGACTGATTCGTGCCTACTCAGCTCTTTGTTTATTGCCTCCAGAGGCACATGATCAGTGTATGATAGCAAACATGATCAGTGCATGATCAGTCACATGATCAGCGCCATTAAGTCACGTGATCACTACACGATAGTCATGTGATCAGTCCATGCTCAGTCACAGTGTCAGTGCATGATCAGCCACGTGATCAGTGCATGATCTGTCACATGATTAGTGTATGATCATCCACGTGACCAGTGCATGGGCAGTCATGTGATCAGTGCATGATATAGACGTGATCAGTGCATGATCAGTCTAGTGATCAGTGCATGATAGCCACGTGATCAGTGCATGATCAGTCACCTGATGGGTGTATGATCATTCACGTGACCTGTACATGGTAGCTACATGATCATTGCATGATCAGCCACGTGAGTAGTGCATGACAGCCACGTGATCACTGCATGATCAGTCACGTGATCAGTGCATGATCAGTCATGTGACCAGTACATGGTAGTTGCGTGATCATCGCATGATCAGCCACGTGAGCAGTGCATGATAGCCACGTGATCAGTGCATGATCAGTCAGGTGATACGTGTGTGATCAGCCACGTGATCAGTGCATGATATCCACGTGATCAGTGCAGGATAGCCACGTGATCACTTCATGATTAGTCACGGGATCTGTACATGACCAGTCACGTGATACGTGTGTGATCAGCCACCGGATCAGTGCGTGATGAGCCACGTGATCAGTGCAGGATCAATTACATGATCAGTGCATGATCAGTCACGAGACCACTACATGGTTGCTACGTGATCGTTGCATGATCAGCCACGTGAGCAGAGCATGATAGCCACGTGATCAGTGCATTATCAGTCACGTGATCAGTACATGATCAGTCACGTGAACAGTGCATGATCATTTACGTGATCTGTGCATGATCAGTCACGTGACCAGTATATGGTAGCTTCGTGATCATTCCATGACGAACCACGTGAGCAGTGCATGATAGCCACGTGATGTGTGCATGATGAGTTTCGTGAGCAGAGTATGATCAGCCACGTGATCAGTGCATGAGTTCCAGGTGATCAGTGCATGATATGTCACGTGACAGGTGTGTGATCAGCCACGTGAACAGTGCATGTTCAGCCACGTATTCAGTGCATGATAGCCACGTGATAAGTGCATTATCAGTTACGTGAGCAGTGTATGATCAGCCACGTGATCAGTGCATGGTCAGACACGTGAACAGTGTATGATCAGCCACGTGATCAGTGCATGATATCCAAGTGATCAGTGCATGATCAATCACGTGATCAGTGTATGATCAGCCACGTGAACAGTGCATGCTCAGTCACGTGATCTGGGCCTGCTGAGCTGCGTGATTACTGTCTGCTCATCTGCTTGACAATTGCCAGCTGAGCTGCACGATTCCTGCCTGTCATCTGCTTGACAATTGTCAGCTGTGCTGCGTAATTCCTGCCTGCTCAGCTGCTTGATTATTGCCAGCTGAGCAGCATGATTCCTCACAGCTGAGTTCCATGATTATTGCCTGCTGACTGATTCGTGCCTACTCAGCTCTTTGTTTATTGCCTCCAGAGGCACATGATCAGTGTATGATAGCAAACATGATCAGTGCATGATCAGTCACATGATCAGCGCCATTAAGTCACGTGATCACTACACGATAGTCATGTGATCAGTCCATGCTCAGTCACAGTGTCAGTGCATGATCAGCCACGTGATCAGTGCATGATCTGTCACATGATTAGTGTATGATCATCCACGTGACCAGTGCATGGGCAGTCATGTGATCAGTGCATGATATAGACGTGATCAGTGCATGATCAGTCTAGTGATCAGTGCATGATAGCCACGTGATCAGTGCATGATCAGTCACCTGATGGGTGTATGATCATTCACGTGACCTGTACATGGTAGCTACATGATCATTGCATGATCAGCCACGTGAGTAGTGCATGACAGCCACGTGATCACTGCATGATCAGTCACGTGATCAGTGCATGATCAGTCATGTGACCAGTACATGGTAGTTGCGTGATCATCGCATGATCAGCCACGTGAGCAGTGCATGATAGCCACGTGATCAGTGCATGATCAGTCAGGTGATACGTGTGTGATCAGCCACGTGATCAGTGCATGATATCCACGTGATCAGTGCAGGATAGCCACGTGATCACTTCATGATTAGTCACGGGATCTGTACATGACCAGTCACGTGATACGTGTGTGATCAGCCACCGGATCAGTGCGTGATGAGCCACGTGATCAGTGCAGGATCAATTACATGATCAGTGCATGATCAGTCACGAGACCACTACATGGTTGCTACGTGATCGTTGCATGATCAGCCACGTGAGCAGAGCATGATAGCCACGTGATCAGTGCATTATCAGTCACGTGATCAGTACATGATCAGTCACGTGAACAGTGCATGATCATTTACGTGATCTGTGCATGATCAGTCACGTGACCAGTATATGGTAGCTTCGTGATCATTCCATGACGAACCACGTGAGCAGTGCATGATAGCCACGTGATGTGTGCATGATGAGTTTCGTGAGCAGAGTATGATCAGCCACGTGATCAGTGCATGAGTTCCAGGTGATCAGTGCATGATATGTCACGTGACAGGTGTGTGATCAGCCACGTGAACAGTGCATGTTCAGCCACGTATTCAGTGCATGATAGCCACGTGATAAGTGCATTATCAGTTACGTGAGCAGTGTATGATCAGCCACGTGATCAGTGCATGGTCAGACACGTGAACAGTGTATGATCAGCCACGTGATCAGTGCATGATATCCAAGTGATCAGTGCATGATCAATCACGTGATCAGTGTATGATCAGCCACGTGAACAGTGCATGCTCAGTCACGTGATCTGGGCCTGCTGAGCTGCGTGATTACTGTCTGCTCATCTGCTTGACAATTGCCAGCTGAGCTGCACGATTCCTGCCTGTCATCTGCTTGACAATTGTCAGCTGTGCTGCGTAATTCCTGCCTGCTCAGCTGCTTGATTATTGCCAGCTGAGCAGCATGATTCCTCACAGCTGAGTTCCATGATTATTGCCTGCTGACTGATTCGTGCCTACTCAGCTCTTTGTTTATTGCCTCCAGAGGCACATGATCAGTGTATGATAGCAAACATGATCAGTGCATGATCAGTCACATGATCAGCGCCATTAAGTCACGTGATCACTACACGATAGTCATGTGATCAGTCCATGCTCAGTCACAGTGTCAGTGCATGATCAGCCACGTGATCAGTGCATGATCTGTCACATGATTAGTGTATGATCATCCACGTGACCAGTGCATGGGCAGTCATGTGATCAGTGCATGATATAGACGTGATCAGTGCATGATCAGTCTAGTGATCAGTGCATGATAGCCACGTGATCAGTGCATGATCAGTCACCTGATGGGTGTATGATCATTCACGTGACCTGTACATGGTAGCTACATGATCATTGCATGATCAGCCACGTGAGTAGTGCATGACAGCCACGTGATCACTGCATGATCAGTCACGTGATCAGTGCATGATCAGTCATGTGACCAGTACATGGTAGTTGCGTGATCATCGCATGATCAGCCACGTGAGCAGTGCATGATAGCCACGTGATCAGTGCATGATCAGTCAGGTGATACGTGTGTGATCAGCCACGTGATCAGTGCATGATATCCACGTGATCAGTGCAGGATAGCCACGTGATCACTTCATGATTAGTCACGGGATCTGTACATGACCAGTCACGTGATACGTGTGTGATCAGCCACCGGATCAGTGCGTGATGAGCCACGTGATCAGTGCAGGATCAATTACATGATCAGTGCATGATCAGTCACGAGACCACTACATGGTTGCTACGTGATCGTTGCATGATCAGCCACGTGAGCAGAGCATGATAGCCACGTGATCAGTGCATTATCAGTCACGTGATCAGTACATGATCAGTCACGTGAACAGTGCATGATCATTTACGTGATCTGTGCATGATCAGTCACGTGACCAGTATATGGTAGCTTCGTGATCATTCCATGACGAACCACGTGAGCAGTGCATGATAGCCACGTGATGTGTGCATGATGAGTTTCGTGAGCAGAGTATGATCAGCCACGTGATCAGTGCATGAGTTCCAGGTGATCAGTGCATGATATGTCACGTGACAGGTGTGTGATCAGCCACGTGAACAGTGCATGTTCAGCCACGTATTCAGTGCATGATAGCCACGTGATAAGTGCATTATCAGTTACGTGAGCAGTGTATGATCAGCCACGTGATCAGTGCATGGTCAGACACGTGAACAGTGTATGATCAGCCACGTGATCAGTGCATGATATCCAAGTGATCAGTGCATGATCAATCACGTGATCAGTGTATGATCAGCCACGTGAACAGTGCATGCTCAGTCACGTGATCTGGGCCTGCTGAGCTGCGTGATTACTGTCTGCTCATCTGCTTGACAATTGCCAGCTGAGCTGCACGATTCCTGCCTGTCATCTGCTTGACAATTGTCAGCTGTGCTGCGTAATTCCTGCCTGCTCAGCTGCTTGATTATTGCCAGCTGAGCAGCATGATTCCTCACAGCTGAGTTCCATGATTATTGCCTGCTGACTGATTCGTGCCTACTCAGCTCTTTGTTTATTGCCTCCAGAGGCACATGATCAGTGTATGATAGCAAACATGATCAGTGCATGATCAGTCACATGATCAGCGCCATTAAGTCACGTGATCACTACACGATAGTCATGTGATCAGTCCATGCTCAGTCACAGTGTCAGTGCATGATCAGCCACGTGATCAGTGCATGATCTGTCACATGATTAGTGTATGATCATCCACGTGACCAGTGCATGGGCAGTCATGTGATCAGTGCATGATATAGACGTGATCAGTGCATGATCAGTCTAGTGATCAGTGCATGATAGCCACGTGATCAGTGCATGATCAGTCACCTGATGGGTGTATGATCATTCACGTGACCTGTACATGGTAGCTACATGATCATTGCATGATCAGCCACGTGAGTAGTGCATGACAGCCACGTGATCACTGCATGATCAGTCACGTGATCAGTGCATGATCAGTCATGTGACCAGTACATGGTAGTTGCGTGATCATCGCATGATCAGCCACGTGAGCAGTGCATGATAGCCACGTGATCAGTGCATGATCAGTCAGGTGATACGTGTGTGATCAGCCACGTGATCAGTGCATGATATCCACGTGATCAGTGCAGGATAGCCACGTGATCACTTCATGATTAGTCACGGGATCTGTACATGACCAGTCACGTGATACGTGTGTGATCAGCCACCGGATCAGTGCGTGATGAGCCACGTGATCAGTGCAGGATCAATTACATGATCAGTGCATGATCAGTCACGAGACCACTACATGGTTGCTACGTGATCGTTGCATGATCAGCCACGTGAGCAGAGCATGATAGCCACGTGATCAGTGCATTATCAGTCACGTGATCAGTACATGATCAGTCACGTGAACAGTGCATGATCATTTACGTGATCTGTGCATGATCAGTCACGTGACCAGTATATGGTAGCTTCGTGATCATTCCATGACGAACCACGTGAGCAGTGCATGATAGCCACGTGATGTGTGCATGATGAGTTTCGTGAGCAGAGTATGATCAGCCACGTGATCAGTGCATGAGTTCCAGGTGATCAGTGCATGATATGTCACGTGACAGGTGTGTGATCAGCCACGTGAACAGTGCATGTTCAGCCACGTATTCAGTGCATGATAGCCACGTGATAAGTGCATTATCAGTTACGTGAGCAGTGTATGATCAGCCACGTGATCAGTGCATGGTCAGACACGTGAACAGTGTATGATCAGCCACGTGATCAGTGCATGATATCCAAGTGATCAGTGCATGATCAATCACGTGATCAGTGTATGATCAGCCACGTGAACAGTGCATGCTCAGTCACGTGATCTGGGCCTGCTGAGCTGCGTGATTACTGTCTGCTCATCTGCTTGACAATTGCCAGCTGAGCTGCACGATTCCTGCCTGTCATCTGCTTGACAATTGTCAGCTGTGCTGCGTAATTCCTGCCTGCTCAGCTGCTTGATTATTGCCAGCTGAGCAGCATGATTCCTCACAGCTGAGTTCCATGATTATTGCCTGCTGACTGATTCGTGCCTACTCAGCTCTTTGTTTATTGCCTCCAGAGGCACATGATCAGTGTATGATAGCAAACATGATCAGTGCATGATCAGTCACATGATCAGCGCCATTAAGTCACGTGATCACTACACGATAGTCATGTGATCAGTCCATGCTCAGTCACAGTGTCAGTGCATGATCAGCCACGTGATCAGTGCATGATCTGTCACATGATTAGTGTATGATCATCCACGTGACCAGTGCATGGGCAGTCATGTGATCAGTGCATGATATAGACGTGATCAGTGCATGATCAGTCTAGTGATCAGTGCATGATAGCCACGTGATCAGTGCATGATCAGTCACCTGATGGGTGTATGATCATTCACGTGACCTGTACATGGTAGCTACATGATCATTGCATGATCAGCCACGTGAGTAGTGCATGACAGCCACGTGATCACTGCATGATCAGTCACGTGATCAGTGCATGATCAGTCATGTGACCAGTACATGGTAGTTGCGTGATCATCGCATGATCAGCCACGTGAGCAGTGCATGATAGCCACGTGATCAGTGCATGATCAGTCAGGTGATACGTGTGTGATCAGCCACGTGATCAGTGCATGATATCCACGTGATCAGTGCAGGATAGCCACGTGATCACTTCATGATTAGTCACGGGATCTGTACATGACCAGTCACGTGATACGTGTGTGATCAGCCACCGGATCAGTGCGTGATGAGCCACGTGATCAGTGCAGGATCAATTACATGATCAGTGCATGATCAGTCACGAGACCACTACATGGTTGCTACGTGATCGTTGCATGATCAGCCACGTGAGCAGAGCATGATAGCCACGTGATCAGTGCATTATCAGTCACGTGATCAGTACATGATCAGTCACGTGAACAGTGCATGATCATTTACGTGATCTGTGCATGATCAGTCACGTGACCAGTATATGGTAGCTTCGTGATCATTCCATGACGAACCACGTGAGCAGTGCATGATAGCCACGTGATGTGTGCATGATGAGTTTCGTGAGCAGAGTATGATCAGCCACGTGATCAGTGCATGAGTTCCAGGTGATCAGTGCATGATATGTCACGTGACAGGTGTGTGATCAGCCACGTGAACAGTGCATGTTCAGCCACGTATTCAGTGCATGATAGCCACGTGATAAGTGCATTATCAGTTACGTGAGCAGTGTATGATCAGCCACGTGATCAGTGCATGGTCAGACACGTGAACAGTGTATGATCAGCCACGTGATCAGTGCATGATATCCAAGTGATCAGTGCATGATCAATCACGTGATCAGTGTATGATCAGCCACGTGAACAGTGCATGCTCAGTCACGTGATCTGGGCCTGCTGAGCTGCGTGATTACTGTCTGCTCATCTGCTTGACAATTGCCAGCTGAGCTGCACGATTCCTGCCTGTCATCTGCTTGACAATTGTCAGCTGTGCTGCGTAATTCCTGCCTGCTCAGCTGCTTGATTATTGCCAGCTGAGCAGCATGATTCCTCACAGCTGAGTTCCATGATTATTGCCTGCTGACTGATTCGTGCCTACTCAGCTCTTTGTTTATTGCCTCCAGAGGCACATGATCAGTGTATGATAGCAAACATGATCAGTGCATGATCAGTCACATGATCAGCGCCATTAAGTCACGTGATCACTACACGATAGTCATGTGATCAGTCCATGCTCAGTCACAGTGTCAGTGCATGATCAGCCACGTGATCAGTGCATGATCTGTCACATGATTAGTGTATGATCATCCACGTGACCAGTGCATGGGCAGTCATGTGATCAGTGCATGATATAGACGTGATCAGTGCATGATCAGTCTAGTGATCAGTGCATGATAGCCACGTGATCAGTGCATGATCAGTCACCTGATGGGTGTATGATCATTCACGTGACCTGTACATGGTAGCTACATGATCATTGCATGATCAGCCACGTGAGTAGTGCATGACAGCCACGTGATCACTGCATGATCAGTCACGTGATCAGTGCATGATCAGTCATGTGACCAGTACATGGTAGTTGCGTGATCATCGCATGATCAGCCACGTGAGCAGTGCATGATAGCCACGTGATCAGTGCATGATCAGTCAGGTGATACGTGTGTGATCAGCCACGTGATCAGTGCATGATATCCACGTGATCAGTGCAGGATAGCCACGTGATCACTTCATGATTAGTCACGGGATCTGTACATGACCAGTCACGTGATACGTGTGTGATCAGCCACCGGATCAGTGCGTGATGAGCCACGTGATCAGTGCAGGATCAATTACATGATCAGTGCATGATCAGTCACGAGACCACTACATGGTTGCTACGTGATCGTTGCATGATCAGCCACGTGAGCAGAGCATGATAGCCACGTGATCAGTGCATTATCAGTCACGTGATCAGTACATGATCAGTCACGTGAACAGTGCATGATCATTTACGTGATCTGTGCATGATCAGTCACGTGACCAGTATATGGTAGCTTCGTGATCATTCCATGACGAACCACGTGAGCAGTGCATGATAGCCACGTGATGTGTGCATGATGAGTTTCGTGAGCAGAGTATGATCAGCCACGTGATCAGTGCATGAGTTCCAGGTGATCAGTGCATGATATGTCACGTGACAGGTGTGTGATCAGCCACGTGAACAGTGCATGTTCAGCCACGTATTCAGTGCATGATAGCCACGTGATAAGTGCATTATCAGTTACGTGAGCAGTGTATGATCAGCCACGTGATCAGTGCATGGTCAGACACGTGAACAGTGTATGATCAGCCACGTGATCAGTGCATGATATCCAAGTGATCAGTGCATGATCAATCACGTGATCAGTGTATGATCAGCCACGTGAACAGTGCATGCTCAGTCACGTGATCTGGGCCTGCTGAGCTGCGTGATTACTGTCTGCTCATCTGCTTGACAATTGCCAGCTGAGCTGCACGATTCCTGCCTGTCATCTGCTTGACAATTGTCAGCTGTGCTGCGTAATTCCTGCCTGCTCAGCTGCTTGATTATTGCCAGCTGAGCAGCATGATTCCTCACAGCTGAGTTCCATGATTATTGCCTGCTGACTGATTCGTGCCTACTCAGCTCTTTGTTTATTGCCTCCAGAGGCACATGATCAGTGTATGATAGCAAACATGATCAGTGCATGATCAGTCACATGATCAGCGCCATTAAGTCACGTGATCACTACACGATAGTCATGTGATCAGTCCATGCTCAGTCACAGTGTCAGTGCATGATCAGCCACGTGATCAGTGCATGATCTGTCACATGATTAGTGTATGATCATCCACGTGACCAGTGCATGGGCAGTCATGTGATCAGTGCATGATATAGACGTGATCAGTGCATGATCAGTCTAGTGATCAGTGCATGATAGCCACGTGATCAGTGCATGGTCAGTCACCTGATGGGTGTATGATCATTCACGTGACCTGTACATGGTAGCTACATGATCATTGCATGATCAGCCACGTGAGTAGTGCATGACAGCCACGTGATCACTGCATGATCAGTCACGTGATCAGTGCATGATCAGTCATGTGACCAGTACATGGTAGTTGCGTGATCATCGCATGATCAGCCACGTGAGCAGTGCATGATAGCCACGTGATCAGTGCATGATCAGTCAGGTGATACGTGTGTGATCAGCCACGTGATCAGTGCATGATATCCACGTGATCAGTGCAGGATAGCCACGTGATCACTTCATGATTAGTCACGGGATCTGTACATGACCAGTCACGTGATACGTGTGTGATCAGCCACCGGATCAGTGCGTGATGAGCCACGTGATCAGTGCAGGATCAATTACATGATCAGTGCATGATCAGTCACGAGACCACTACATGGTTGCTACGTGATCGTTGCATGATCAGCCACGTGAGCAGAGCATGATAGCCACGTGATCAGTGCATTATCAGTCACGTGATCAGTACATGATCAGTCACGTGAACAGTGCATGATCATTTACGTGATCTGTGCATGATCAGTCACGTGACCAGTATATGGTAGCTTCGTGATCATTCCATGACGAACCACGTGAGCAGTGCATGATAGCCACGTGATGTGTGCATGATGAGTTTCGTGAGCAGAGTATGATCAGCCACGTGATCAGTGCATGAGTTCCAGGTGATCAGTGCATGATATGTCACGTGACAGGTGTGTGATCAGCCACGTGAACAGTGCATGTTCAGCCACGTATTCAGTGCATGATAGCCACGTGATAAGTGCATTATCAGTTACGTGAGCAGTGTATGATCAGCCACGTGATCAGTGCATGGTCAGACACGTGAACAGTGTATGATCAGCCACGTGATCAGTGCATGATATCCAAGTGATCAGTGCATGATCAATCACGTGATCAGTGTATGATCAGCCACGTGAACAGTGCATGCTCAGTCACGTGATCTGGGCCTGCTGAGCTGCGTGATTACTGTCTGCTCATCTGCTTGACAATTGCCAGCTGAGCTGCACGATTCCTGCCTGTCATCTGCTTGACAATTGTCAGCTGTGCTGCGTAATTCCTGCCTGCTCAGCTGCTTGATTATTGCCAGCTGAGCAGCATGATTCCTCACAGCTGAGTTCCATGATTATTGCCTGCTGACTGATTCGTGCCTACTCAGCTCTTTGTTTATTGCCTCCAGAGGCACATGATCAGTGTATGATAGCAAACATGATCAGTGCATGATCAGTCACATGATCAGCGCCATTAAGTCACGTGATCACTACACGATAGTCATGTGATCAGTCCATGCTCAGTCACAGTGTCAGTGCATGATCAGCCACGTGATCAGTGCATGATCTGTCACATGATTAGTGTATGATCATCCACGTGACCAGTGCATGGGCAGTCATGTGATCAGTGCATGATATAGACGTGATCAGTGCATGATCAGTCTAGTGATCAGTGCAGGATAGCCACGTGATCAGTGCATGATCAGTCACCTGATGGGTGTATGATCATTCACGTGACCTGTACATGGTAGCTACATGATCATTGCATGATCAGCCACGTGAGTAGTGCATGACAGCCACGTGATCACTGCATGATCAGTCACGTGATCAGTGCATGATCAGTCATGTGACCAGTACATGGTAGTTGCGTGATCATCGCATGATCAGCCACGTGAGCAGTGCATGATAGCCACGTGATCAGTGCATGATCAGTCAGGTGATACGTGTGTGATCAGCCACGTGATCAGTGCATGATATCCACGTGATCAGTGCAGGATAGCCACGTGATCACTTCATGATTAGTCACGGGATCTGTACATGACCAGTCACGTGATACGTGTGTGATCAGCCACCGGATCAGTGCGTGATGAGCCACGTGATCAGTGCAGGATCAATTACATGATCAGTGCATGATCAGTCACGAGACCACTACATGGTTGCTACGTGATCGTTGCATGATCAGCCACGTGAGCAGAGCATGATAGCCACGTGATCAGTGCATTATCAGTCACGTGATCAGTACATGATCAGTCACGTGAACAGTGCATGATCATTTACGTGATCTGTGCATGATCAGTCACGTGACCAGTATATGGTAGCTTCGTGATCATTCCATGACGAACCACGTGAGCAGTGCATGATAGCCACGTGATGTGTGCATGATGAGTTTCGTGAGCAGAGTATGATCAGCCACGTGATCAGTGCATGAGTTCCAGGTGATCAGTGCATGATATGTCACGTGACAGGTGTGTGATCAGCCACGTGAACAGTGCATGTTCAGCCACGTATTCAGTGCATGATAGCCACGTGATAAGTGCATTATCAGTTACGTGAGCAGTGTATGATCAGCCACGTGATCAGTGCATGGTCAGACACGTGAACAGTGTATGATCAGCCACGTGATCAGTGCATGATATCCAAGTGATCAGTGCATGATCAATCACGTGATCAGTGTATGATCAGCCACGTGAACAGTGCATGCTCAGTCACGTGATCTGGGCCTGCTGAGCTGCGTGATTACTGTCTGCTCATCTGCTTGACAATTGCCAGCTGAGCTGCACGATTCCTGCCTGTCATCTGCTTGACAATTGTCAGCTGTGCTGCGTAATTCCTGCCTGCTCAGCTGCTTGATTATTGCCAGCTGAGCAGCATGATTCCTCACAGCTGAGTTCCATGATTATTGCCTGCTGACTGATTCGTGCCTACTCAGCTCTTTGTTTATTGCCTCCAGAGGCACATGATCAGTGTATGATAGCAAACATGATCAGTGCATGATCAGTCACATGATCAGCGCCATTAAGTCACGTGATCACTACACGATAGTCATGTGATCAGTCCATGCTCAGTCACAGTGTCAGTGCATGATCAGCCACGTGATCAGTGCATGATCTGTCACATGATTAGTGTATGATCATCCACGTGACCAGTGCATGGGCAGTCATGTGATCAGTGCATGATATAGACGTGATCAGTGCATGATCAGTCTAGTGATCAGTGCATGATAGCCACGTGATCAGTGCATGGTCAGTCACCTGATGGGTGTATGATCATTCACGTGACCTGTACATGGTAGCTACATGATCATTGCATGATCAGCCACGTGAGTAGTGCATGACAGCCACGTGATCACTGCATGATCAGTCACGTGATCAGTGCATGATCAGTCATGTGACCAGTACATGGTAGTTGCGTGATCATCGCATGATCAGCCACGTGAGCAGTGCATGATAGCCACGTGATCAGTGCATGATCAGTCAGGTGATACGTGTGTGATCAGCCACGTGATCAGTGCATGATATCCACGTGATCAGTGCAGGATAGCCACGTGATCACTTCATGATTAGTCACGGGATCTGTACATGACCAGTCACGTGATACGTGTGTGATCAGCCACCGGATCAGTGCGTGATGAGCCACGTGATCAGTGCAGGATCAATTACATGATCAGTGCATGATCAGTCACGAGACCACTACATGGTTGCTACGTGATCGTTGCATGATCAGCCACGTGAGCAGAGCATGATAGCCACGTGATCAGTGCATTATCAGTCACGTGATCAGTACATGATCAGTCACGTGAACAGTGCATGATCATTTACGTGATCTGTGCATGATCAGTCACGTGACCAGTATATGGTAGCTTCGTGATCATTCCATGACGAACCACGTGAGCAGTGCATGATAGCCACGTGATGTGTGCATGATGAGTTTCGTGAGCAGAGTATGATCAGCCACGTGATCAGTGCATGAGTTCCAGGTGATCAGTGCATGATATGTCACGTGACAGGTGTGTGATCAGCCACGTGAACAGTGCATGTTCAGCCACGTATTCAGTGCATGATAGCCACGTGATAAGTGCATTATCAGTTACGTGAGCAGTGTATGATCAGCCACGTGATCAGTGCATGGTCAGACACGTGAACAGTGTATGATCAGCCACGTGATCAGTGCATGATATCCAAGTGATCAGTGCATGATCAATCACGTGATCAGTGTATGATCAGCCACGTGAACAGTGCATGCTCAGTCACGTGATCTGGGCCTGCTGAGCTGCGTGATTACTGTCTGCTCATCTGCTTGACAATTGCCAGCTGAGCTGCACGATTCCTGCCTGTCATCTGCTTGACAATTGTCAGCTGTGCTGCGTAATTCCTGCCTGCTCAGCTGCTTGATTATTGCCAGCTGAGCAGCATGATTCCTCACAGCTGAGTTCCATGATTATTGCCTGCTGACTGATTCGTGCCTACTCAGCTCTTTGTTTATTGCCTCCAGAGGCACATGATCAGTGTATGATAGCAAACATGATCAGTGCATGATCAGTCACATGATCAGCGCCATTAAGTCACGTGATCACTACACGATAGTCATGTGATCAGTCCATGCTCAGTCACAGTGTCAGTGCATGATCAGCCACGTGATCAGTGCATGATCTGTCACATGATTAGTGTATGATCATCCACGTGACCAGTGCATGGGCAGTCATGTGATCAGTGCATGATATAGACGTGATCAGTGCATGATCAGTCTAGTGATCAGTGCATGATAGCCACGTGATCAGTGCATGATCAGTCACCTGATGGGTGTATGATCATTCACGTGACCTGTACATGGTAGCTACATGATCATTGCATGATCAGCCACGTGAGTAGTGCATGACAGCCACGTGATCACTGCATGATCAGTCACGTGATCAGTGCATGATCAGTCATGTGACCAGTACATGGTAGTTGCGTGATCATCGCATGATCAGCCACGTGAGCAGTGCATGATAGCCACGTGATCAGTGCATGATCAGTCAGGTGATACGTGTGTGATCAGCCACGTGATCAGTGCATGATATCCACGTGATCAGTGCAGGATAGCCACGTGATCACTTCATGATTAGTCACGGGATCTGTACATGACCAGTCACGTGATACGTGTGTGATCAGCCACCGGATCAGTGCGTGATGAGCCACGTGATCAGTGCAGGATCAATTACATGATCAGTGCATGATCAGTCACGAGACCACTACATGGTTGCTACGTGATCGTTGCATGATCAGCCACGTGAGCAGAGCATGATAGCCACGTGATCAGTGCATTATCAGTCACGTGATCAGTACATGATCAGTCACGTGAACAGTGCATGATCATTTACGTGATCTGTGCATGATCAGTCACGTGACCAGTATATGGTAGCTTCGTGATCATTCCATGACGAACCACGTGAGCAGTGCATGATAGCCACGTGATGTGTGCATGATGAGTTTCGTGAGCAGAGTATGATCAGCCACGTGATCAGTGCATGAGTTCCAGGTGATCAGTGCATGATATGTCACGTGACAGGTGTGTGATCAGCCACGTGAACAGTGCATGTTCAGCCACGTATTCAGTGCATGATAGCCACGTGATAAGTGCATTATCAGTTACGTGAGCAGTGTATGATCAGCCACGTGATCAGTGCATGGTCAGACACGTGAACAGTGTATGATCAGCCACGTGATCAGTGCATGATATCCAAGTGATCAGTGCATGATCAATCACGTGATCAGTGTATGATCAGCCACGTGAACAGTGCATGCTCAGTCACGTGATCTGGGCCTGCTGAGCTGCGTGATTACTGTCTGCTCATCTGCTTGACAATTGCCAGCTGAGCTGCACGATTCCTGCCTGTCATCTGCTTGACAATTGTCAGCTGTGCTGCGTAATTCCTGCCTGCTCAGCTGCTTGATTATTGCCAGCTGAGCAGCATGATTCCTCACAGCTGAGTTCCATGATTATTGCCTGCTGACTGATTCGTGCCTACTCAGCTCTTTGTTTATTGCCTCCAGAGGCACATGATCAGTGTATGATAGCAAACATGATCAGTGCATGATCAGTCACATGATCAGCGCCATTAAGTCACGTGATCACTACACGATAGTCATGTGATCAGTCCATGCTCAGTCACAGTGTCAGTGCATGATCAGCCACGTGATCAGTGCATGATCTGTCACATGATTAGTGTATGATCATCCACGTGACCAGTGCATGGGCAGTCATGTGATCAGTGCATGATATAGACGTGATCAGTGCATGATCAGTCTAGTGATCAGTGCAGGATAGCCACGTGATCAGTGCATGATCAGTCACCTGATGGGTGTATGATCATTCACGTGACCTGTACATGGTAGCTACATGATCATTGCATGATCAGCCACGTGAGTAGTGCATGACAGCCACGTGATCACTGCATGATCAGTCACGTGATCAGTGCATGATCAGTCATGTGACCAGTACATGGTAGTTGCGTGATCATCGCATGATCAGCCACGTGAGCAGTGCATGATAGCCACGTGATCAGTGCATGATCAGTCAGGTGATACGTGTGTGATCAGCCACGTGATCAGTGCATGATATCCACGTGATCAGTGCAGGATAGCCACGTGATCACTTCATGATTAGTCACGGGATCTGTACATGACCAGTCACGTGATACGTGTGTGATCAGCCACCGGATCAGTGCGTGATGAGCCACGTGATCAGTGCAGGATCAATTACATGATCAGTGCATGATCAGTCACGAGACCACTACATGGTTGCTACGTGATCGTTGCATGATCAGCCACGTGAGCAGAGCATGATAGCCACGTGATCAGTGCATTATCAGTCACGTGATCAGTACATGATCAGTCACGTGAACAGTGCATGATCATTTACGTGATCTGTGCATGATCAGTCACGTGACCAGTATATGGTAGCTTCGTGATCATTCCATGACGAACCACGTGAGCAGTGCATGATAGCCACGTGATGTGTGCATGATGAGTTTCGTGAGCAGAGTATGATCAGCCACGTGATCAGTGCATGAGTTCCAGGTGATCAGTGCATGATATGTCACGTGACAGGTGTGTGATCAGCCACGTGAACAGTGCATGTTCAGCCACGTATTCAGTGCATGATAGCCACGTGATAAGTGCATTATCAGTTACGTGAGCAGTGTATGATCAGCCACGTGATCAGTGCATGGTCAGACACGTGAACAGTGTATGATCAGCCACGTGATCAGTGCATGATATCCAAGTGATCAGTGCATGATCAATCACGTGATCAGTGTATGATCAGCCACGTGAACAGTGCATGCTCAGTCACGTGATCTGGGCCTGCTGAGCTGCGTGATTACTGTCTGCTCATCTGCTTGACAATTGCCAGCTGAGCTGCACGATTCCTGCCTGTCATCTGCTTGACAATTGTCAGCTGTGCTGCGTAATTCCTGCCTGCTCAGCTGCTTGATTATTGCCAGCTGAGCAGCATGATTCCTCACAGCTGAGTTCCATGATTATTGCCTGCTGACTGATTCGTGCCTACTCAGCTCTTTGTTTATTGCCTCCAGAGGCACATGATCAGTGTATGATAGCAAACATGATCAGTGCATGATCAGTCACATGATCAGCGCCATTAAGTCACGTGATCACTACACGATAGTCATGTGATCAGTCCATGCTCAGTCACAGTGTCAGTGCATGATCAGCCACGTGATCAGTGCATGATCTGTCACATGATTAGTGTATGATCATCCACGTGACCAGTGCATGGGCAGTCATGTGATCAGTGCATGATATAGACGTGATCAGTGCATGATCAGTCTAGTGATCAGTGCATGATAGCCACGTGATCAGTGCATGGTCAGTCACCTGATGGGTGTATGATCATTCACGTGACCTGTACATGGTAGCTACATGATCATTGCATGATCAGCCACGTGAGTAGTGCATGACAGCCACGTGATCACTGCATGATCAGTCACGTGATCAGTGCATGATCAGTCATGTGACCAGTACATGGTAGTTGCGTGATCATCGCATGATCAGCCACGTGAGCAGTGCATGATAGCCACGTGATCAGTGCATGATCAGTCAGGTGATACGTGTGTGATCAGCCACGTGATCAGTGCATGATATCCACGTGATCAGTGCAGGATAGCCACGTGATCACTTCATGATTAGTCACGGGATCTGTACATGACCAGTCACGTGATACGTGTGTGATCAGCCACCGGATCAGTGCGTGATGAGCCACGTGATCAGTGCAGGATCAATTACATGATCAGTGCATGATCAGTCACGAGACCACTACATGGTTGCTACGTGATCGTTGCATGATCAGCCACGTGAGCAGAGCATGATAGCCACGTGATCAGTGCATTATCAGTCACGTGATCAGTACATGATCAGTCACGTGAACAGTGCATGATCATTTACGTGATCTGTGCATGATCAGTCACGTGACCAGTATATGGTAGCTTCGTGATCATTCCATGACGAACCACGTGAGCAGTGCATGATAGCCACGTGATGTGTGCATGATGAGTTTCGTGAGCAGAGTATGATCAGCCACGTGATCAGTGCATGAGTTCCAGGTGATCAGTGCATGATATGTCACGTGACAGGTGTGTGATCAGCCACGTGAACAGTGCATGTTCAGCCACGTATTCAGTGCATGATAGCCACGTGATAAGTGCATTATCAGTTACGTGAGCAGTGTATGATCAGCCACGTGATCAGTGCATGGTCAGACACGTGAACAGTGTATGATCAGCCACGTGATCAGTGCATGATATCCAAGTGATCAGTGCATGATCAATCACGTGATCAGTGTATGATCAGCCACGTGAACAGTGCATGCTCAGTCACGTGATCTGGGCCTGCTGAGCTGCGTGATTACTGTCTGCTCATCTGCTTGACAATTGCCAGCTGAGCTGCACGATTCCTGCCTGTCATCTGCTTGACAATTGTCAGCTGTGCTGCGTAATTCCTGCCTGCTCAGCTGCTTGATTATTGCCAGCTGAGCAGCATGATTCCTCACAGCTGAGTTCCATGATTATTGCCTGCTGACTGATTCGTGCCTACTCAGCTCTTTGTTTATTGCCTCCAGAGGCACATGATCAGTGTATGATAGCAAACATGATCAGTGCATGATCAGTCACATGATCAGCGCCATTAAGTCACGTGATCACTACACGATAGTCATGTGATCAGTCCATGCTCAGTCACAGTGTCAGTGCATGATCAGCCACGTGATCAGTGCATGATCTGTCACATGATTAGTGTATGATCATCCACGTGACCAGTGCATGGGCAGTCATGTGATCAGTGCATGATATAGACGTGATCAGTGCATGATCAGTCTAGTGATCAGTGCATGATAGCCACGTGATCAGTGCATGATCAGTCACCTGATGGGTGTATGATCATTCACGTGACCTGTACATGGTAGCTACATGATCATTGCATGATCAGCCACGTGAGTAGTGCATGACAGCCACGTGATCACTGCATGATCAGTCACGTGATCAGTGCATGATCAGTCATGTGACCAGTACATGGTAGTTGCGTGATCATCGCATGATCAGCCACGTGAGCAGTGCATGATAGCCACGTGATCAGTGCATGATCAGTCAGGTGATACGTGTGTGATCAGCCACGTGATCAGTGCATGATATCCACGTGATCAGTGCAGGATAGCCACGTGATCACTTCATGATTAGTCACGGGATCTGTACATGACCAGTCACGTGATACGTGTGTGATCAGCCACCGGATCAGTGCGTGATGAGCCACGTGATCAGTGCAGGATCAATTACATGATCAGTGCATGATCAGTCACGAGACCACTACATGGTTGCTACGTGATCGTTGCATGATCAGCCACGTGAGCAGAGCATGATAGCCACGTGATCAGTGCATTATCAGTCACGTGATCAGTACATGATCAGTCACGTGAACAGTGCATGATCATTTACGTGATCTGTGCATGATCAGTCACGTGACCAGTAAATCGTAGCTTCGTGATCATTCCATGACGAACCACGTGAGCAGTGCATGATAGCCACGTGATGTGTGCATGATGAGTTTCGTGAGCAGAGTATGATCAGCCACGTGATCAGTGCATGAGTTCCAGGTGATCAGTGCATGATATGTCACGTGACAGGTGTGTGATCATCCACGTGACCAGTGCATGGGCAGTCATGTGATCAGTGCATGATATAGACGTGATCAGTGCATGATCAGTCTAGTGATCAGTGCATGATAGCCACGTGATCAGTGCATGGTCAGTCACCTGATGGGTGTATGATCATTCACGTGACCTGTACATGGTAGCTACATGATCATTGCATGATCAGCCACGTGAGTAGTGCAGGACAGCCACGTGATCACTGCATGATCAGTCACGTGATCAGTGCATGATCAGTCATGTGACCAGTACATGGTAGTTGCGTGATCATCGCATGATCAGCCACGTGAGCAGTGCATGATAGCCACGTGATCAGTGCATGATCAGTCAGGTGATACGTGTGTGATCAGCCACGTGATCAGTGCATGATATCCACGTGATCAGTGCAGGATAGCCACGTGATCACTTCATGATTAGTCACGGGATCTGTACATGACCAGTCACGTGATACGTGTGTGGTCAGCCACCGGATCAGTGCGTGATGAGCCACGTGATCAGTGCAGGATCAATTACATGATCAGTGCATGATCAGTCACGAGACCACTACATGGTTGCTACGTGATCGTTGCATGATCAGCCACGTGAGCAGAGCATGATAGCCACGTGATCAGTGCATTATCAGTCACGTGATCAGTACATGATCAGTCACGTGAACAGTGCATGATCATTTACGTGATCTGTGCATGATCAGTCACGTGACCAGTATATGGTAGCTTCGTGATCATTCCATGACGAACCACGTGAGCAGTGCATGATAGCCACGTGATGTGTGCATGATGAGTTTCGTGAGCAGAGTATGATCAGCCACGTGATCAGTGCATGAGTTCCAGGTGATCAGTGCATGATATGTCACGTGACAGGTGTGTGATCAGCCACGTGAACAGTGCATGTTCAGCCACGTATTCAGTGCATGATAGCCACGTGATAAGTGCATTATCAGTTACGTGAGCAGTGTATGATCAGCCACGTGATCAGTGCATGGTCAGACACGTGAACAGTGTATGATCAGCCACGTGATCAGTGCATGATATCCAAGTGATCAGTGCATGATCAATCACGTGATCAGTGTATGATCAGCCACGTGAACAGTGCATGCTCAGTCACGTGATCTGGGCCTGCTGAGCTGCGTGATTACTGTCTGCTCATCTGCTTGACAATTGCCAGCTGAGCTGCACGATTCCTGCCTGTCATCTGCTTGACAATTGTCAGCTGTGCTGCGTAATTCCTGCCTGCTCAGCTGCTTGATTATTGCCAGCTGAGCAGCATGATTCCTCACAGCTGAGTTCCATGATTATTGCCTGCTGACTGATTCGTGCCTACTCAGCTCTTTGTTTATTGCCTCCAGAGGCACATGATCAGTGTATGATAGCAAACATGATCAGTGCATGATCAGTCACATGATCAGCGCCATTAAGTCACGTGATCACTACACGATAGTCATGTGATCAGTCCATGCTCAGTCACAGTGTCAGTGCATGATCAGCCACGTGATCAGTGCATGATCTGTCACATGATTAGTGTATGATCATCCACGTGACCAGTGCATGGGCAGTCATGTGATCAGTGCATGATATAGACGTGATCAGTGCATGATCAGTCTAGTGATCAGTGCAGGATAGCCACGTGATCAGTGCATGATCAGTCACCTGATGGGTGTATGATCATTCACGTGACCTGTACATGGTAGCTACATGATCATTGCATGATCAGCCACGTGAGTAGTGCATGACAGCCACGTGATCACTGCATGATCAGTCACGTGATCAGTGCATGATCAGTCATGTGACCAGTACATGGTAGTTGCGTGATCATCGCATGATCAGCCACGTGAGCAGTGCATGATAGCCACGTGATCAGTGCATGATCAGTCAGGTGATACGTGTGTGATCAGCCACGTGATCAGTGCATGATATCCACGTGATCAGTGCAGGATAGCCACGTGATCACTTCATGATTAGTCACGGGATCTGTACATGACCAGTCACGTGATACGTGTGTGATCAGCCACCGGATCAGTGCGTGATGAGCCACGTGATCAGTGCAGGATCAATTACATGATCAGTGCATGATCAGTCACGAGACCACTACATGGTTGCTACGTGATCGTTGCATGATCAGCCACGTGAGCAGAGCATGATAGCCACGTGATCAGTGCATTATCAGTCACGTGATCAGTACATGATCAGTCACGTGAACAGTGCATGATCATTTACGTGATCTGTGCATGATCAGTCACGTGACCAGTATATGGTAGCTTCGTGATCATTCCATGACGAACCACGTGAGCAGTGCATGATAGCCACGTGATGTGTGCATGATGAGTTTCGTGAGCAGAGTATGATCAGCCACGTGATCAGTGCATGAGTTCCAGGTGATCAGTGCATGATATGTCACGTGACAGGTGTGTGATCAGCCACGTGAACAGTGCATGTTCAGCCACGTATTCAGTGCATGATAGCCACGTGATAAGTGCATTATCAGTTACGTGAGCAGTGTATGATCAGCCACGTGATCAGTGCATGGTCAGACACGTGAACAGTGTATGATCAGCCACGTGATCAGTGCATGATATCCAAGTGATCAGTGCATGATCAATCACGTGATCAGTGTATGATCAGCCACGTGAACAGTGCATGCTCAGTCACGTGATCTGGGCCTGCTGAGCTGCGTGATTACTGTCTGCTCATCTGCTTGACAATTGCCAGCTGAGCTGCACGATTCCTGCCTGTCATCTGCTTGACAATTGTCAGCTGTGCTGCGTAATTCCTGCCTGCTCAGCTGCTTGATTATTGCCAGCTGAGCAGCATGATTCCTCACAGCTGAGTTCCATGATTATTGCCTGCTGACTGATTCGTGCCTACTCAGCTCTTTGTTTATTGCCTCCAGAGGCACATGATCAGTGTATGATAGCAAACATGATCAGTGCATGATCAGTCACATGATCAGCGCCATTAAGTCACGTGATCACTACACGATAGTCATGTGATCAGTCCATGCTCAGTCACAGTGTCAGTGCATGATCAGCCACGTGATCAGTGCATGATCTGTCACATGATTAGTGTATGATCATCCACGTGACCAGTGCATGGGCAGTCATGTGATCAGTGCATGATATAGACGTGATCAGTGCATGATCAGTCTAGTGATCAGTGCATGATAGCCACGTGATCAGTGCATGATCAGTCACCTGATGGGTGTATGATCATTCACGTGACCTGTACATGGTAGCTACATGATCATTGCATGATCAGCCACGTGAGTAGTGCATGACAGCCACGTGATCACTGCATGATCAGTCACGTGATCAGTGCATGATCAGTCATGTGACCAGTACATGGTAGTTGCGTGATCATCGCATGATCAGCCACGTGAGCAGTGCATGATAGCCACGTGATCAGTGCATGATCAGTCAGGTGATACGTGTGTGATCAGCCACGTGATCAGTGCATGATATCCACGTGATCAGTGCAGGATAGCCACGTGATCACTTCATGATTAGTCACGGGATCTGTACATGACCAGTCACGTGATACGTGTGTGATCAGCCACCGGATCAGTGCGTGATGAGCCACGTGATCAGTGCAGGATCAATTACATGATCAGTGCATGATCAGTCACGAGACCACTACATGGTTGCTACGTGATCGTTGCATGATCAGCCACGTGAGCAGAGCATGATAGCCACGTGATCAGTGCATTATCAGTCACGTGATCAGTACATGATCAGTCACGTGAACAGTGCATGATCATTTACGTGATCTGTGCATGATCAGTCACGTGACCAGTATATGGTAGCTTCGTGATCATTCCATGACGAACCACGTGAGCAGTGCATGATAGCCACGTGATGTGTGCATGATGAGTTTCGTGAGCAGAGTATGATCAGCCACGTGATCAGTGCATGAGTTCCAGGTGATCAGTGCATGATATGTCACGTGACAGGTGTGTGATCAGCCACGTGAACAGTGCATGTTCAGCCACGTATTCAGTGCATGATAGCCACGTGATAAGTGCATTATCAGTTACGTGAGCAGTGTATGATCAGCCACGTGATCAGTGCATGGTCAGACACGTGAACAGTGTATGATCAGCCACGTGATCAGTGCATGATATCCAAGTGATCAGTGCATGATCAATCACGTGATCAGTGTATGATCAGCCACGTGAACAGTGCATGCTCAGTCACGTGATCTGGGCCTGCTGAGCTGCGTGATTACTGTCTGCTCATCTGCTTGACAATTGCCAGCTGAGCTGCACGATTCCTGCCTGTCATCTGCTTGACAATTGTCAGCTGTGCTGCGTAATTCCTGCCTGCTCAGCTGCTTGATTATTGCCAGCTGAGCAGCATGATTCCTCACAGCTGAGTTCCATGATTATTGCCTGCTGACTGATTCGTGCCTACTCAGCTCTTTGTTTATTGCCTCCAGAGGCACATGATCAGTGTATGATAGCAAACATGATCAGTGCATGATCAGTCACATGATCAGCGCCATTAAGTCACGTGATCACTACACGATAGTCATGTGATCAGTCCATGCTCAGTCACAGTGTCAGTGCATGATCAGCCACGTGATCAGTGCATGATCTGTCACATGATTAGTGTATGATCATCCACGTGACCAGTGCATGGGCAGTCATGTGATCAGTGCATGATATAGACGTGATCAGTGCATGATCAGTCTAGTGATCAGTGCATGATAGCCACGTGATCAGTGCATGGTCAGTCACCTGATGGGTGTATGATCATTCACGTGACCTGTACATGGTAGCTACATGATCATTGCATGATCAGCCACGTGAGTAGTGCATGACAGCCACGTGATCACTGCATGATCAGTCACGTGATCAGTGCATGATCAGTCATGTGACCAGTACATGGTAGTTGCGTGATCATCGCATGATCAGCCACGTGAGCAGTGCATGATAGCCACGTGATCAGTGCATGATCAGTCAGGTGATACGTGTGTGATCAGCCACGTGATCAGTGCATGATATCCACGTGATCAGTGCAGGATAGCCACGTGATCACTTCATGATTAGTCACGGGATCTGTACATGACCAGTCACGTGATACGTGTGTGATCAGCCACCGGATCAGTGCGTGATGAGCCACGTGATCAGTGCAGGATCAATTACATGATCAGTGCATGATCAGTCACGAGACCACTACATGGTTGCTACGTGATCGTTGCATGATCAGCCACGTGAGCAGAGCATGATAGCCACGTGATCAGTGCATTATCAGTCACGTGATCAGTACATGATCAGTCACGTGAACAGTGCATGATCATTTACGTGATCTGTGCATGATCAGTCACGTGACCAGTATATGGTAGCTTCGTGATCATTCCATGACGAACCACGTGAGCAGTGCATGATAGCCACGTGATGTGTGCATGATGAGTTTCGTGAGCAGAGTATGATCAGCCACGTGATCAGTGCATGAGTTCCAGGTGATCAGTGCATGATATGTCACGTGACAGGTGTGTGATCAGCCACGTGAACAGTGCATGTTCAGCCACGTATTCAGTGCATGATAGCCACGTGATAAGTGCATTATCAGTTACGTGAGCAGTGTATGATCAGCCACGTGATCAGTGCATGGTCAGACACGTGAACAGTGTATGATCAGCCACGTGATCAGTGCATGATATCCAAGTGATCAGTGCATGATCAATCACGTGATCAGTGTATGATCAGCCACGTGAACAGTGCATGCTCAGTCACGTGATCTGGGCCTGCTGAGCTGCGTGATTACTGTCTGCTCATCTGCTTGACAATTGCCAGCTGAGCTGCACGATTCCTGCCTGTCATCTGCTTGACAATTGTCAGCTGTGCTGCGTAATTCCTGCCTGCTCAGCTGCTTGATTATTGCCAGCTGAGCAGCATGATTCCTCACAGCTGAGTTCCATGATTATTGCCTGCTGACTGATTCGTGCCTACTCAGCTCTTTGTTTATTGCCTCCAGAGGCACATGATCAGTGTATGATAGCAAACATGATCAGTGCATGATCAGTCACATGATCAGCGCCATTAAGTCACGTGATCACTACACGATAGTCATGTGATCAGTCCATGCTCAGTCACAGTGTCAGTGCATGATCAGCCACGTGATCAGTGCATGATCTGTCACATGATTAGTGTATGATCATCCACGTGACCAGTGCATGGGCAGTCATGTGATCAGTGCATGATATAGACGTGATCAGTGCATGATCAGTCTAGTGATCAGTGCATGATAGCCACGTGATCAGTGCATGGTCAGTCACCTGATGGGTGTATGATCATTCACGTGACCTGTACATGGTAGCTACATGATCATTGCATGATCAGCCACGTGAGTAGTGCATGACAGCCACGTGATCACTGCATGATCAGTCACGTGATCAGTGCATGATCAGTCATGTGACCAGTACATGGTAGTTGCGTGATCATCGCATGATCAGCCACGTGAGCAGTGCATGATAGCCACGTGATCAGTGCATGATCAGTCAGGTGATACGTGTGTGATCAGCCACGTGATCAGTGCATGATATCCACGTGATCAGTGCAGGATAGCCACGTGATCACTTCATGATTAGTCACGGGATCTGTACATGACCAGTCACGTGATACGTGTGTGATCAGCCACCGGATCAGTGCGTGATGAGCCACGTGATCAGTGCAGGATCAATTACATGATCAGTGCATGATCAGTCACGAGACCACTACATGGTTGCTACGTGATCGTTGCATGATCAGCCACGTGAGCAGAGCATGATAGCCACGTGATCAGTGCATTATCAGTCACGTGATCAGTACATGATCAGTCACGTGAACAGTGCATGATCATTTACGTGATCTGTGCATGATCAGTCACGTGACCAGTATATGGTAGCTTCGTGATCATTCCATGACGAACCACGTGAGCAGTGCATGATAGCCACGTGATGTGTGCATGATGAGTTTCGTGAGCAGAGTATGATCAGCCACGTGATCAGTGCATGAGTTCCAGGTGATCAGTGCATGATATGTCACGTGACAGGTGTGTGATCAGCCACGTGAACAGTGCATGTTCAGCCACGTATTCAGTGCATGATAGCCACGTGATAAGTGCATTATCAGTTACGTGAGCAGTGTATGATCAGCCACGTGATCAGTGCATGGTCAGACACGTGAACAGTGTATGATCAGCCACGTGATCAGTGCATGATATCCAAGTGATCAGTGCATGATCAATCACGTGATCAGTGTATGATCAGCCACGTGAACAGTGCATGCTCAGTCACGTGATCTGGGCCTGCTGAGCTGCGTGATTACTGTCTGCTCATCTGCTTGACAATTGCCAGCTGAGCTGCACGATTCCTGCCTGTCATCTGCTTGACAATTGCCAGCTGTGCTGCGTAATTCCTGCCTGCTCAGCTGCTTGATTATTGCCAGCTGAGCAGCATGATTCCTCACAGCTGAGTTCCATGATTATTGCCTGCTGACTGATTCGTGCCTACTCAGCTCTTTGTTTATTGCCTCCAGAGGCACATGATCAGTGTATGATAGCAAACATGATCAGTGCATGATCAGTCACATGATCAGCGCCATTAAGTCACGTGATCACTACACGATAGTCATGTGATCAGTCCATGCTCAGTCACAGTGTCAGTGCATGATCAGCCACGTGATCAGTGCATGATCTGTCACATGATTAGTGTATGATCATCCACGTGACCAGTGCATGGGCAGTCATGTGATCAGTGCATGATATAGACGTGATCAGTGCATGATCAGTCTAGTGATCAGTGCATGATAGCCACGTGATCAGTGCATGATCAGTCACCTGATGGGTGTATGATCATTCACGTGACCTGTACATGGTAGCTACATGATCATTGCATGATCAGCCACGTGAGTAGTGCATGACAGCCACGTGATCACTGCATGATCAGTCACGTGATCAGTGCATGATCAGTCATGTGACCAGTACATGGTAGTTGCGTGATCATCGCATGATCAGCCACGTGAGCAGTGCATGATAGCCACGTGATCAGTGCATGATCAGTCAGGTGATACGTGTGTGATCAGCCACGTGATCAGTGCATGATATCCACGTGATCAGTGCAGGATAGCCACGTGATCACTTCATGATTAGTCACGGGATCTGTACATGACCAGTCACGTGATACGTGTGTGATCAGCCACCGGATCAGTGCGTGATGAGCCACGTGATCAGTGCAGGATCAATTACATGATCAGTGCATGATCAGTCACGAGACCACTACATGGTTGCTACGTGATCGTTGCATGATCAGCCACGTGAGCAGAGCATGATAGCCACGTGATCAGTGCATTATCAGTCACGTGATCAGTACATGATCAGTCACGTGAACAGTGCATGATCATTTACGTGATCTGTGCATGATCAGTCACGTGACCAGTATATGGTAGCTTCGTGATCATTCCATGACGAACCACGTGAGCAGTGCATGATAGCCACGTGATGTGTGCATGATGAGTTTCGTGAGCAGAGTATGATCAGCCACGTGATCAGTGCATGAGTTCCAGGTGATCAGTGCATGATATGTCACGTGACAGGTGTGTGATCAGCCACGTGAACAGTGCATGTTCAGCCACGTATTCAGTGCATGATAGCCACGTGATAAGTGCATTATCAGTTACGTGAGCAGTGTATGATCAGCCACGTGATCAGTGCATGGTCAGACACGTGAACAGTGTATGATCAGCCACGTGATCAGTGCATGATATCCAAGTGATCAGTGCATGATCAATCACGTGATCAGTGTATGATCAGCCACGTGAACAGTGCATGCTCAGTCACGTGATCTGGGCCTGCTGAGCTGCGTGATTACTGTCTGCTCATCTGCTTGACAATTGCCAGCTGAGCTGCACGATTCCTGCCTGTCATCTGCTTGACAATTGTCAGCTGTGCTGCGTAATTCCTGCCTGCTCAGCTGCTTGATTATTGCCAGCTGAGCAGCATGATTCCTCACAGCTGAGTTCCATGATTATTGCCTGCTGACTGATTCGTGCCTACTCAGCTCTTTGTTTATTGCCTCCAGAGGCACATGATCAGTGTATGATAGCAAACATGATCAGTGCATGATCAGTCACATGATCAGCGCCATTAAGTCACGTGATCACTACACGATAGTCATGTGATCAGTCCATGCTCAGTCACAGTGTCAGTGCATGATCAGCCACGTGATCAGTGCATGATCTGTCACATGATTAGTGTATGATCATCCACGTGACCAGTGCATGGGCAGTCATGTGATCAGTGCATGATATAGACGTGATCAGTGCATGATCAGTCTAGTGATCAGTGCATGATAGCCACGTGATCAGTGCATGATCAGTCACCTGATGGGTGTATGATCATTCACGTGACCTGTACATGGTAGCTACATGATCATTGCATGATCAGCCACGTGAGTAGTGCATGACAGCCACGTGATCACTGCATGATCAGTCACGTGATCAGTGCATGATCAGTCATGTGACCAGTACATGGTAGTTGCGTGATCATCGCATGATCAGCCACGTGAGCAGTGCATGATAGCCACGTGATCAGTGCATGATCAGTCAGGTGATACGTGTGTGATCAGCCACGTGATCAGTGCATGATATCCACGTGATCAGTGCAGGATAGCCACGTGATCACTTCATGATTAGTCACGGGATCTGTACATGACCAGTCACGTGATACGTGTGTGATCAGCCACCGGATCAGTGCGTGATGAGCCACGTGATCAGTGCAGGATCAATTACATGATCAGTGCATGATCAGTCACGAGACCACTACATGGTTGCTACGTGATCGTTGCATGATCAGCCACGTGAGCAGAGCATGATAGCCACGTGATCAGTGCATTATCAGTCACGTGATCAGTACATGATCAGTCACGTGAACAGTGCATGATCATTTACGTGATCTGTGCATGATCAGTCACGTGACCAGTATATGGTAGCTTCGTGATCATTCCATGACGAACCACGTGAGCAGTGCATGATAGCCACGTGATGTGTGCATGATGAGTTTCGTGAGCAGAGTATGATCAGCCACGTGATCAGTGCATGAGTTCCAGGTGATCAGTGCATGATATGTCACGTGACAGGTGTGTGATCAGCCACGTGAACAGTGCATGTTCAGCCACGTATTCAGTGCATGATAGCCACGTGATAAGTGCATTATCAGTTACGTGAGCAGTGTATGATCAGCCACGTGATCAGTGCATGGTCAGACACGTGAACAGTGTATGATCAGCCACGTGATCAGTGCATGATATCCAAGTGATCAGTGCATGATCAATCACGTGATCAGTGTATGATCAGCCACGTGAACAGTGCATGCTCAGTCACGTGATCTGGGCCTGCTGAGCTGCGTGATTACTGTCTGCTCATCTGCTTGACAATTGCCAGCTGAGCTGCACGATTCCTGCCTGTCATCTGCTTGACAATTGTCAGCTGTGCTGCGTAATTCCTGCCTGCTCAGCTGCTTGATTATTGCCAGCTGAGCAGCATGATTCCTCACAGCTGAGTTCCATGATTATTGCCTGCTGACTGATTCGTGCCTACTCAGCTCTTTGTTTATTGCCTCCAGAGGCACATGATCAGTGTATGATAGCAAACATGATCAGTGCATGATCAGTCACATGATCAGCGCCATTAAGTCACGTGATCACTACACGATAGTCATGTGATCAGTCCATGCTCAGTCACAGTGTCAGTGCATGATCAGCCACGTGATCAGTGCATGATCTGTCACATGATTAGTGTATGATCATCCACGTGACCAGTGCATGGGCAGTCATGTGATCAGTGCATGATATAGACGTGATCAGTGCATGATCAGTCTAGTGATCAGTGCAGGATAGCCACGTGATCAGTGCATGATCAGTCACCTGATGGGTGTATGATCATTCACGTGACCTGTACATGGTAGCTACATGATCATTGCATGATCAGCCACGTGAGTAGTGCATGACAGCCACGTGATCACTGCATGATCAGTCACGTGATCAGTGCATGATCAGTCATGTGACCAGTACATGGTAGTTGCGTGATCATCGCATGATCAGCCACGTGAGCAGTGCATGATAGCCACGTGATCAGTGCATGATCAGTCAGGTGATACGTGTGTGATCAGCCACGTGATCAGTGCATGATATCCACGTGATCAGTGCAGGATAGCCACGTGATCACTTCATGATTAGTCACGGGATCTGTACATGACCAGTCACGTGATACGTGTGTGATCAGCCACCGGATCAGTGCGTGATGAGCCACGTGATCAGTGCAGGATCAATTACATGATCAGTGCATGATCAGTCACGAGACCACTACATGGTTGCTACGTGATCGTTTCATGATCAGCCACGTGAGCAGAGCATGATAGCCACGTGATCAGTATATGGTAGCTTCGTGATCATTCCATGACGAACCACATGAGCAGTGCATGATAGCCACGTGATGTGTGCATGATGAGTTTCGTGAGCAGAGTATGATCAGCCACGTGATCAGTGCATGAGTTCCAGGTGATCAGTGCATGATATGTCACGTGACAGGTGTGTGATCAGCCACGTGAACAGTGCATGTTCAGCCACGTATTCAGTGCATGATAGCCACGTGATAAGTGCATTATCAGTTACGTGAGCAGTGTATGATCAGCCACGTGATCAGTGCATGGTCAGACACGTGAACAGTGTATGATCAGCCACGTGATCAGTGCATGATATCCAAGTGATCAGTGCATGATCAATCACGTGATCAGTGTATGATCAGCCACGTGAACAGTGCATGCTCAGTCACGTGATCTGGGCCTGCTGAGCTGCGTGATTACTGTCTGCTCATCTGCTTGACAATTGCCAGCTGAGCTGCACGATTCCTGCCTGTCATCTGCTTGACAATTGTCAGCTGTGCTGCGTAATTCCTGCCTGCTCAGCTGCTTGATTATTGCCAGCTGAGCAGCATGATTCCTCACAGCTGAGTTCCATGATTATTGCCTGCTGACTGATTCGTGCCTACTCAGCTCTTTGTTTATTGCCTCCAGAGGCACATGATCAGTGTATGATAGCAAACATGATCAGTGCATGATCAGTCACATGATCAGCGCCATTAAGTCACGTGATCACTACACGATAGTCATGTGATCAGTCCATGCTCAGTCACAGTGTCAGTGCATGATCAGCCACGTGATCAGTGCATGATCTGTCACATGATTAGTGTATGATCATCCACGTGACCAGTGCATGGGCAGTCATGTGATCAGTGCATGATATAGACGTGATCAGTGCATGATCAGTCTAGTGATCAGTGCATGATAGCCACGTGATCAGTGCATGATCAGTCACCTGATGGGTGTATGATCATTCACGTGACCTGTACATGGTAGCTACATGATCATTGCATGATCAGCCACGTGAGTAGTGCATGACAGCCACGTGATCACTGCATGATCAGTCACGTGATCAGTGCATGATCAGTCATGTGACCAGTACATGGTAGTTGCGTGATCATCGCATGATCAGCCACGTGAGCAGTGCATGATAGCCACGTGATCAGTGCATGATCAGTCAGGTGATACGTGTGTGATCAGCCACGTGATCAGTGCATGATATCCACGTGATCAGTGCATGATAGCCACGTGATCACTTCATGATTAGTCACGGGATCTGCACATGACCAGTCACGTGATACGTGTGTGATCAGCCACGGATCAGTGCGTGATGAGCCACGTGATCAGTGCAGGATCAATTACATGATCAGTGCATGATCAGTCACGAGACCACTACATGGTTGCTACGTGATCGTTGCATGATCAGCCACGTGAGCAGAGCATGATAGCCACGTGATCAGTGCATGATCAGTCACGTGATCAGTACATGATCAGTCACGTGAACAGTGCATGATCATTTACGTGATCTGTGCATGATCAGTCACGTGACCAGTATATGGTAGCTTCGTGATCATTCCATGACGAACCACGTGAGCAGTGCATGATAGCCACGTGATGTGTGCATGATGAGTTTCGTGAGCAGAGTATGATCAGCCACGTGATCAGTGCATGAGTTCCAGGTGATCAGTGCATGATATGTCACGTGACAGGTGTGTGATCAGCCACGTGAACAGTGCATGTTCAGCCACGTATTCAGTGCATGATAGCCACGTGATAAGTGCATTATCAGTTACGTGAGCAGTGTATGATCAGCCACGTGATCAGTGCATGGTCAGACACGTGAACAGTGTATGATCAGCCACGTGATCAGTGCATGATATCCAAGTGATCAGTGCATGATCAATCACGTGATCAGTGTATGATCAGCCACGTGAACAGTGCATGCTCAGTCACGTGATCTGGGCCTGCTGAGCTGCGTGATTACTGTCTGCTCATCTGCTTGACAATTGCCAGCTGAGCTGCACGATTCCTGCCTGTCATCTGCTTGACAATTGTCAGCTGTGCTGCGTAATTCCTGCCTGCTCAGCTGCTTGATTATTGCCAGCTGAGCAGCATGATTCCTCACAGCTGAGTTCCATGATTATTGCCTGCTGACTGATTCGTGCCTACTCAGCTCTTTGTTTATTGCCTCCAGAGGCACATGATCAGTGTATGATAGCAAATATGATCAGTGCATGATCAGTCACATGATCAGCGCCATTAAGTCACGTGATCACTACACGATAGTCATGTGATCAGTCCATGCTCAGTCACAGTGTCAGTGCATGATCAGCCACGTGATCAGTGCATGATCTGTCACATGATTAGTGTATGATCATCCACGTGATCAGTGCATGATATAGACGTGATCAGTGCATGATCAGTCAGTGATCAGTGCATGATAGCCACGTGATCAGTGCATGATCAGTCACCTGATGGGTGTATGATCATTCACGTGACTGTACATGGTAGCTACATGATCATTGCATGATCAGTCACGTGATCAGTGCATGATCAGTCATGTGACCAGTCATGTGATCATGCATGATCAGCCACACAGTGCATGATAGCCACGTGATCAGTGCATGATCAGCCAGGTGATCAGTGCATGATTGCTACGTGATCAGTGCATGGGCAGTCATGTGATCAGTGCATGATATAGACGTGATCAGTGCATGATCAGTCTAGTGATCAGTGCATGATAGCCACGTGATCAGTGCATGATCAGTCACCTGATGGGTGTATGATCATTCACGTGACCTGTACATGGTAGCTACATGATCATTGCATGATCAGCCACGTGAGTAGTGCATGACAGCCACGTGATCAGTGCATGATCAGTCACGTGATCAGTGCATGATCAGTCATGTGACCAGTACATGGTAGTTGCGTGATCATCGCATGATCAGCCACGTGAGCAGTGCATGATAGCCACGTGATCAGTGCATGATCAGTCAGGTGATACGTGTGTGATCAGCCACGTGATCAGTGCATGATATCCACGTGATCAGTGCAGGATAGCCACGTGATCACTTCATGATTAGTCACGGGATCTGTACATGACCAGTCACGTGATACGTGTGTGATCAGCCACCGGATCAGTGCGTGATGAGCCACGTGATCAGTGCAGGATCAATTACATGATCAGTGCATGATCAGTCACGAGACCACTACATGGTTGCTACGTGATCGTTGCATGATCAGCCACGTGAGCAGAGCATGATAGCCACGTGATCAGTGCATTATCAGTCACGTGATCAGTACATGATCAGTCACGTGAACAGTGCATGATCATTTACGTGATCTGTGCATGATCAGTCACGTGACCAGTATATGGTAGCTTCGTGATCATTCCATGACGAACCACGTGAGCAGTGCATGATAGCCACGTGATGTGTGCATGATGAGTTTCGTGAGCAGAGTATGATCAGCCACGTGATCAGTGCATGAGTTCCAGGTGATCAGTGCATGATATGTCACGTGACAGGTGTGTGATCAGCCACGTGAACAGTGCATGTTCAGCCACGTATTCAGTGCATGATAGCCACGTGATCAGTGCATTATCAGTTACGTGAGCAGTGTATGATCAGCCACGTGATCAGTGCATGGTCAGACACGTGAACAGTGTATGATCAGCCACGTGATCAGTGCATGATATCCAAGTGATCAGTGCATGATCAATCACGTGATCAGTGTATGATCAGCCACGTGAACAGTGCATGCTCAGTCACGTGATCTGGGCCTGCTGAGCTGCGTGATTACTGTCTGCTCATCTGCTTGACAATTGCCAGCTGAGCTGCACGATTCCTGCCTGTCATCTGCTTGACAATTGTCAGCTGTGCTGCGTAATTCCTGCCTGCTCAGCTGCTTGATTATTGCCAGCTGAGCAGCATGATTCCTCACAGCTGAGTTCCATGATTATTGCCTGCTGACTGATTCGTGCCTACTCAGCTCTTTGTTTATTGCCTCCAGAGGCACATGATCAGTGTATGATAGCAAACATGATCAGTGCATGATCAGTCACATGATCAGCGCCATTAAGTCACGTGATCACTACACGATAGTCATGTGATCAGTCCATGCTCAGTCACAGTGTCAGTGCATGATCAGCCACGTGATCAGTGCATGATCTGTCACATGATTAGTGTATGATCATCCACGTGACCAGTGCATGGGCAGTCATGTGATCAGTGCATGATATAGACGTGATCAGTGCATGATCAGTCTAGTGATCAGTGCAGGATAGCCACGTGATCAGTGCATGATCAGTCACCTGATGGGTGTATGATCATTCACGTGACCTGTACATGGTAGCTACATGATCATTGCATGATCAGCCACGTGAGTAGTGCATGACAGCCACGTGATCACTGCATGATCAGTCACGTGATCAGTGCATGATCAGTCATGTGACCAGTACATGGTAGTTGCGTGATCATCGCATGATCAGCCACGTGAGCAGTGCATGATAGCCACGTGATCAGTGCATGATCAGTCAGGTGATACGTGTGTGATCAGCCACGTGATCAGTGCATGATATCCACGTGATCAGTGCAGGATAGCCACGTGATCACTTCATGATTAGTCACGGGATCTGTACATGACCAGTCACGTGATACGTGTGTGATCAGCCACCGGATCAGTGCGTGATGAGCCACGTGATCAGTGCAGGATCAATTACATGATCAGTGCATGATCAGTCACGAGACCACTACATGGTTGCTACGTGATCGTTGCATGATCAGCCACGTGAGCAGAGCATGATAGCCACGTGATCAGTGCATTATCAGTCACGTGATCAGTACATGATCAGTCACGTGAACAGTGCATGATCATTTACGTGATCTGTGCATGATCAGTCACGTGACCAGTATATGGTAGCTTCGTGATCATTCCATGACGAACCACGTGAGCAGTGCATGATAGCCACGTGATGTGTGCATGATGAGTTTCGTGAGCAGAGTATGATCAGCCACGTGATCAGTGCATGAGTTCCAGGTGATCAGTGCATGATATGTCACGTGACAGGTGTGTGATCAGCCACGTGAACAGTGCATGTTCAGCCACGTATTCAGTGCATGATAGCCACGTGATAAGTGCATTATCAGTTACGTGAGCAGTGTATGATCAGCCACGTGATCAGTGCATGGTCAGACACGTGAACAGTGTATGATCAGCCACGTGATCAGTGCATGATATCCAAGTGATCAGTGCATGATCAATCACGTGATCAGTGTATGATCAGCCACGTGAACAGTGCATGCTCAGTCACGTGATCTGGGCCTGCTGAGCTGCGTGATTACTGTCTGCTCATCTGCTTGACAATTGCCAGCTGAGCTGCACGATTCCTGCCTGTCATCTGCTTGACAATTGCCAGCTGTGCTGCGTAATTCCTGCCTGCTCAGCTGCTTGATTATTGCCAGCTGAGCAGCATGATTCCTCACAGCTGAGTTCCATGATTATTGCCTGCTGACTGATTCGTGCCTACTCAGCTCTTTGTTTATTGCCTCCAGAGGCACATGATCAGTGTATGATAGCAAACATGATCAGTGCATGATCAGTCACATGATCAGCGCCATTAAGTCACGTGATCACTACACGATAGTCATGTGATCAGTCCATGCTCAGTCACAGTGTCAGTGCATGATCAGCCACGTGATCAGTGCATGATCTGTCACATGATTAGTGTATGATCATCCACGTGACCAGTGCATGGGCAGTCATGTGATCAGTGCATGATATAGACGTGATCAGTGCATGATCAGTCTAGTGATCAGTGCATGATAGCCACGTGATCAGTGCATGATCAGTCACCTGATGGGTGTATGATCATTCACGTGACCTGTACATGGTAGCTACATGATCATTGCATGATCAGCCACGTGAGTAGTGCATGACAGCCACGTGATCACTGCATGATCAGTCACGTGATCAGTGCATGATCAGTCATGTGACCAGTACATGGTAGTTGCGTGATCATCGCATGATCAGCCACGTGAGCAGTGCATGATAGCCACGTGATCAGTGCATGATCAGTCAGGTGATACGTGTGTGATCAGCCACGTGATCAGTGCATGATATCCACGTGATCAGTGCAGGATAGCCACGTGATCACTTCATGATTAGTCACGGGATCTGTACATGACCAGTCACGTGATACGTGTGTGATCAGCCACCGGATCAGTGCGTGATGAGCCACGTGATCAGTGCAGGATCAATTACATGATCAGTGCATGATCAGTCACGAGACCACTACATGGTTGCTACGTGATCGTTGCATGATCAGCCACGTGAGCAGAGCATGATAGCCACGTGATCAGTGCATTATCAGTCACGTGATCAGTACATGATCAGTCACGTGAACAGTGCATGATCATTTACGTGATCTGTGCATGATCAGTCACGTGACCAGTATATGGTAGCTTCGTGATCATTCCATGACGAACCACGTGAGCAGTGCATGATAGCCACGTGATGTGTGCATGATGAGTTTCGTGAGCAGAGTATGATCAGCCACGTGATCAGTGCATGAGTTCCAGGTGATCAGTGCATGATATGTCACGTGACAGGTGTGTGATCAGCCACGTGAACAGTGCATGTTCAGCCACGTATTCAGTGCATGATAGCCACGTGATAAGTGCATTATCAGTTACGTGAGCAGTGTATGATCAGCCACGTGATCAGTGCATGGTCAGACACGTGAACAGTGTATGATCAGCCACGTGATCAGTGCATGATATCCAAGTGATCAGTGCATGATCAATCACGTGATCAGTGTATGATCAGCCACGTGAACAGTGCATGCTCAGTCACGTGATCTGGGCCTGCTGAGCTGCGTGATTACTGTCTGCTCATCTGCTTGACAATTGCCAGCTGAGCTGCACGATTCCTGCCTGTCATCTGCTTGACAATTGTCAGCTGTGCTGCGTAATTCCTGCCTGCTCAGCTGCTTGATTATTGCCAGCTGAGCAGCATGATTCCTCACAGCTGAGTTCCATGATTATTGCCTGCTGACTGATTCGTGCCTACTCAGCTCTTTGTTTATTGCCTCCAGAGGCACATGATCAGTGTATGATAGCAAACATGATCAGTGCATGATCAGTCACATGATCAGCGCCATTAAGTCACGTGATCACTACACGATAGTCATGTGATCAGTCCATGCTCAGTCACAGTGTCAGTGCATGATCAGCCACGTGATCAGTGCATGATCTGTCACATGATTAGTGTATGATCATCCACGTGACCAGTGCATGGGCAGTCATGTGATCAGTGCATGATATAGACGTGATCAGTGCATGATCAGTCTAGTGATCAGTGCATGATAGCCACGTGATCAGTGCATGATCAGTCACCTGATGGGTGTATGATCATTCACGTGACCTGTACATGGTAGCTACATGATCATTGCATGATCAGCCACGTGAGTAGTGCATGACAGCCACGTGATCACTGCATGATCAGTCACGTGATCAGTGCATGATCAGTCATGTGACCAGTACATGGTAGTTGCGTGATCATCGCATGATCAGCCACGTGAGCAGTGCATGATAGCCACGTGATCAGTGCATGATCAGTCAGGTGATACGTGTGTGATCAGCCACGTGATCAGTGCATGATATCCACGTGATCAGTGCAGGATAGCCACGTGATCACTTCATGATTAGTCACGGGATCTGTACATGACCAGTCACGTGATACGTGTGTGATCAGCCACCGGATCAGTGCGTGATGAGCCACGTGATCAGTGCAGGATCAATTACATGATCAGTGCATGATCAGTCACGAGACCACTACATGGTTGCTACGTGATCGTTGCATGATCAGCCACGTGAGCAGAGCATGATAGCCACGTGATCAGTGCATTATCAGTCACGTGATCAGTACATGATCAGTCACGTGAACAGTGCATGATCATTTACGTGATCTGTGCATGATCAGTCACGTGACCAGTATATGGTAGCTTCGTGATCATTCCATGACGAACCACGTGAGCAGTGCATGATAGCCACGTGATGTGTGCATGATGAGTTTCGTGAGCAGAGTATGATCAGCCACGTGATCAGTGCATGAGTTCCAGGTGATCAGTGCATGATATGTCACGTGACAGGTGTGTGATCAGCCACGTGAACAGTGCATGTTCAGCCACGTATTCAGTGCATGATAGCCACGTGATAAGTGCATGATCAGTTACGTGAGCAGTGTATGATCAGCCACGTGATCAGTGCATGGTCAGACACGTGAACAGTGTATGATCAGCCACGTGTTCAGTGCATGATATCCACGTGATCAGTGCATGATCAATCACGTGATCAGTGTATGATCAGCCACGTGAACAGTGCATGCTCAGTCACGTGATCTGGGCCTGCTGAGCTGCGTGATTACTGTCTGCTCATCTGCTTGACAATTGCCAGCTGAGCTGCACGATTCCTGCCTGTCATCTGCTTGACAATTGTCAGCTGTGCTGCGTAATTCCTGCCTGCTCAGCTGCTTGATTATTGCCAGCTGAGCAGCATGATTCCTCACAGCTGAGTTCCATGATTATTGCCTGCTGACTGATTCGTGCCTACTCAGCTCTTTGTTTATTGCCTCCAGAGGCACATGATCAGTGTATGATAGCAAACATGATCAGTGCATGATCAGTCACATGATCAGCGCCATTAAGTCACGTGATCACTACACGATAGTCATGTGATCAGTCCATGCTCAGTCACAGTGTCAGTGCATGATCAGCCACGTGATCAGTGCATGATCTGTCACATGATTAGTGTATGATCATCCACGTGACCAGTGCATGGGCAGTCATGTGATCAGTGCATGATATAGACGTGATCAGTGCATGATCAGTCTAGTGATCAGTGCATGATAGCCACGTGATCAGTGCATGGTCTGTCACCTGATGGGTGTATGATCATTCACGTGACCTGTACATGGTAGCTACATGATCATTGCATGATCAGCCACGTGAGTAGTGCATGACAGCCACGTGATCACTGCATGATCAGTCACGTGATCAGTGCATGATCAGTCATGTGACCAGTACATGGTAGTTGCGTGATCATCGCATGATCAGCCACGTGAGCAGTGCATGATAGCCACGTGATCAGTGCATGATCAGTCAGGTGATACGTGTGTGATCAGCCACGTGATCAGTGCATGATATCCACGTGATCAGTGCAGGATAGCCACGTGATCACTTCATGATTAGTCACGGGATCTGTACATGACCAGTCACGTGATACGTGTGTGATCAGCCACCGGATCAGTGCGTGATGAGCCACGTGATCAGTGCAGGATCAATTACATGATCAGTGCATGATCAGTCACGAGACCACTACATGGTTGCTACGTGATCGTTGCATGATCAGCCACGTGAGCAGAGCATGATAGCCACGTGATCAGTGCATTATCAGTCACGTGATCAGTACATGATCAGTCACGTGAACAGTGCATGATCATTTACGTGATCTGTGCATGATCAGTCACGTGACCAGTATATGGTAGCTTCGTGATCATTCCATGACGAACCACGTGAGCAGTGCATGATAGCCACGTGATGTGTGCATGATGAGTTTCGTGAGCAGAGTATGATCAGCCACGTGATCAGTGCATGAGTTCCAGGTGATCAGTGCATGATATGTCACGTGACAGGTGTGTGATCAGCCACGTGAACAGTGCATGTTCAGCCACGTATTCAGTGCATGATAGCCACGTGAAAAGTGCATTATCAGTTACGTGAGCAGTGTATGATCAGCCACGTGATCAGTGCATGGTCAGACACGTGAACAGTGTATGATCAGCCACGTGATCAGTGCATGATATCCAAGTGATCAGTGCATGATCAATCACGTGATCAGTGTATGATCAGCCACGTGAACAGTGCATGCTCAGTCACGTGATCTGGGCCTGCTGAGCTGCGTGATTACTGTCTGCTCATCTGCTTGACAATTGCCAGCTGAGCTGCACGATTCCTGCCTGTCATCTGCTTGACAATTGCCAGCTGTGCTGCGTAATTCCTGCCTGCTCAGCTGCTTGATTATTGCCAGCTGAGCAGCATGATTCCTCACAGCTGAGTTCCATGATTATTGCCTGCTGACTGATTCGTGCCTACTCAGCTCTTTGTTTATTGCCTCCAGAGGCACATGATCAGTGTATGATAGCAAACATGATCAGTGCATGATCAGTCACATGATCAGCGCCATTAAGTCACGTGATCACTACACGATAGTCATGTGATCAGTCCATGCTCAGTCACAGTGTCAGTGCATGATCAGCCACGTGATCAGTGCATGATCTGTCACATGATTAGTGTATGATCATCCACGTGACCAGTGCATGGGCAGTCATGTGATCAGTGCATGATATAGACGTGATCAGTGCATGATCAGTCTAGTGATCAGTGCATGATAGCCACGTGATCAGTGCATGATCAGTCACCTGATGGGTGTATGATCATTCACGTGACCTGTACATGGTAGCTACATGATCATTGCATGATCAGCCACGTGAGTAGTGCATGACAGCCACGTGATCACTGCATGATCAGTCACGTGATCAGTGCATGATCAGTCATGTGACCAGTACATGGTAGTTGCGTGATCATCGCATGATCAGCCACGTGAGCAGTGCATGATAGCCACGTGATCAGTGCATGATCAGTCAGGTGATACGTGTGTGATCAGCCACGTGATCAGTGCATGATATCCACGTGATCAGTGCAGGATAGCCACGTGATCACTTCATGATTAGTCACGGGATCTGTACATGACCAGTCACGTGATACGTGTGTGATCAGCCACCGGATCAGTGCGTGATGAGCCACGTGATCAGTGCAGGATCAATTACATGATCAGTGCATGATCAGTCACGAGACCACTACATGGTTGCTACGTGATCGTTGCATGATCAGCCACGTGAGCAGAGCATGATAGCCACGTGATCAGTGCATTATCAGTCACGTGATCAGTACATGATCAGTCACGTGAACAGTGCATGATCATTTACGTGATCTGTGCATGATCAGTCACGTGACCAGTATATGGTAGCTTCGTGATCATTCCATGACGAACCACGTGAGCAGTGCATGATAGCCACGTGATGTGTGCATGATGAGTTTCGTGAGCAGAGTATGATCAGCCACGTGATCAGTGCATGAGTTCCAGGTGATCAGTGCATGATATGTCACGTGACAGGTGTGTGATCAGCCACGTGAACAGTGCATGTTCAGCCACGTATTCAGTGCATGATAGCCACGTGATAAGTGCATTATCAGTTACGTGAGCAGTGTATGATCAGCCACGTGATCAGTGCATGGTCAGACACGTGAACAGTGTATGATCAGCCACGTGATCAGTGCATGATATCCAAGTGATCAGTGCATGATCAATCACGTGATCAGTGTATGATCAGCCACGTGAACAGTGCATGCTCAGTCACGTGATCTGGGCCTGCTGAGCTGCGTGATTACTGTCTGCTCATCTGCTTGACAATTGCCAGCTGAGCTGCACGATTCCTGCCTGTCATCTGCTTGACAATTGCCAGCTGTGCTGCGTAATTCCTGCCTGCTCAGCTGCTTGATTATTGCCAGCTGAGCAGCATGATTCCTCACAGCTGAGTTCCATGATTATTGCCTGCTGACTGATTCGTGCCTACTCAGCTCTTTGTTTATTGCCTCCAGAGGCACATGATCAGTGTATGATAGCAAACATGATCAGTGCATGATCAGTCACATGATCAGCGCCATTAAGTCACGTGATCACTACACGATAGTCATGTGATCAGTCCATGCTCAGTCACAGTGTCAGTGCATGATCAGCCACGTGATCAGTGCATGATCTGTCACATGATCAGTGTATGTTTATCCACGTGATCAGTGCATGGGCAGTCAGGTGATCAGTGCATGATACAGACGTGATCAGTGCAAGATCAGTCTCGTGATCAGTGTATGATCAACCACGTGATCAGTGCACGATAGCCAGGTAATCAGTGCACGATAGCCAGATGATCAGTGCATTATCAGTCATATGATCAGTGTATGATCAGCCAAGTAATCAGTGCATGATTGCCAACTCATCAGTGCATGATCAGTCACGTGATCAGTGCATGGTCAGTCACGTGATCAGTGCATGATCAGTCACGTGATCAGTGTATGATCATCCAGGTGATCAGTGCATGTTGAGTCATGTAATCAATGCATGATAGCGCCGTGATCAGTGCATGATCAGTCCCGTGATCAGTGCATGATCAGCCAAGTGATCAGTGCAAGATAGACACGTGATCAGTGCATGATCAGCCACGTCATCAATGCATGATAGCCACGTGATCAGTGCATGACAATTACGTGATCAGTGCATGATCAGTCACATGATCAGTGCATGAGAGCCACGTGATAAGTGCATGATCAGTCACGTGATCAGTGTGTGATCATCCACGTGATCAGTGCATGATAGCCACGTGATCAGTGCATGATCATTCACGTGACCAATGCATGATCAGTCACGTGATCAGTTCATGATTAGTCACGTGATCTGTGCCTGACAGGCACGTATCAGTGCATGATATTCACGTGATCATTGAATTATAGCCACGTGATAAGTTCATGATTAGTCACGTGATCTGTGCATGACCAGGAACGTGAACAGTGTATGATCAGCCACGTGATCAGTGCATTATAGCCACGTGATCAGTTTATGATCAGTCACGTGATCAGTGCATGATCAGGCACGTGATCAGTGTATGATCAGCCACGTAATCAGGGCATTATAGCCACGTGATCAGTGCATGATCAGTCAAGTGATCAGTGGGAGAACAGTCACGTGATCAGTGTATGATGAGCCACATGATCAGTGCAGGATCAATTACATGATCAGTGCATGATCAGTCAGGTGACCAGTACATGGTTGCTACATGATCATTGCATGATCACCCACTTGAGGAGAGCATGATAGCCATGTGATCTGTGCATGATAAGTCGCGTGAACAGTATATGGTAGCTACGTGATCATTGCATGACCAGCCACGTGAGCAGTGCATGATAAGCCACGTGATCAGTGCATGATCAGTCAAGTGATCAGTGCATGATCAGCCACGTGATCAGTGCATGAGCAGTCACGTGATTAGTGCATGGTCAGCCACGTGATCAGTGCATGATCAATTACGTGATCAGTGCATGATCAGTCACGTGACCAGTACATGGTAGCTACGTGATCATTCCTTGATCAGCCACGTGATCAGTGCATGATCAGTCACGTGATCAGTGTATGATCAGCCAGGTGATCAGTGCATGATCAGCCACGTGATCAGTGCATGATAGTCACGTGACCAGTACATGGTAGCTACGTGATCATTGCATGATCAGCCACGTGAGCCATGCATGATAGCAACGAGATCAGTGCATGATCAGTTACGTGATCAGTGCATGATCAGTCACGTGAACAGTGCATGATAAGTCACGTGATCAGTGCATGATCAATTACGTGATCAGTGCATTATCACTCACGTGACCAGTACATGGTAGCTACGTGATCAGTGCATGATCAGCCACGTTAGCAGTTCATGATAGCCGCGTGATCACTACATGTTCTGTCACATGATCAGTGTATGTTTATCCACGTGATCAGTGCATGAGCAGTCAGGTGATCAGTGCATGATCATTAACGTGATCAGTGCATGTGGAGTCATGTAGTCAATGCATGATAGCGCCGTGATCAGTGCACGATCACTCCCGTGATGAGTGCATGATCAGTCACGTGATCAGTACATGATCAGTCACGTGAACAGTGCATGATCATTTACGTGATCTGTGCATGATCAGTCACGTGATCAGTATATGGTAGCTTCGTGATCATTCCAAGACGAACCACGTGAGCAGTGCCTGATAGCCACGTGATGTGTGCATGATGAGTTATGTGAGCAGAGTATGATCAGCCACGTGATCAGTGCATGAGTGGCACGTGATCAGTGCATGATATGTCATGTGACAGGTGTGTGATCAGCCACGTGAACAGTGCATGTTCAGCCACGTATTCAGTGCATGATAGCCACGTGATCAGTGCATGATCAGTTACGTGAGCAGTGTATGATCAGCCACGTGATCAGTGCATGATATCCAAGTGATCAGTGCATGATCAATCACGTGATCACTGTATGATCAGCCACGTGAACAGTGCATGCTCAGTCACGTGATCAGGGCCTGCTGAGCTGCGTGATTACTGTCTGCTCATCTGCTTGACAATTGCCAGCTGAGCTGCACGATTCCTGCCTGTCATCTGCTTGACAATTGCCAGCTGTGCTGCGTAATTCCTGCCTGCTCAGCTGCTTGATTATTGCCAGCTGAGCAGCATGATTCCTCACAGCTGAGTTCCATGATTATTGTCTGCTGACTGTATGATTCGTGCCTACTCAGCTCTTTGTTTATTGCCTCCAGAGGCACATGATCAGTGTATGATAGCAAACATGATCAGCGCATGATCAGTCACATGATCAGCCCCATTAAGTCACGTGATCACTACATGATAGTCATGTGATCAGTCCATGCTCAGTCACGGTATCAGTGCATGATCAGCCACGTGATCAGTGCATGATCTGTCACATGATAAGTGTATGATCACCCACGTGATCAGTGCATGGGCAGTCATGTGATCAGTGCATGATATAGACGTGATCAGTGCATGATCAGTCTCGTGATCAGTGCATGATAGCCACGTGATCAGTGCATGATCAGTCACCTGATGGGTGAATGATCATTAACGTGACCTGTACATGGTAGCTACATGATCATTGCATGATCAGCCACGTGAGTAGTGCACGATAGCCACGTGATCACTGCATGATCAGTCACGTGATCAGTGCATGATCAGTCATGTGACCAGTACATGGTAGCTGCGTGATCATCGCATGATCAGCCAGGTGAGCAGTGCATGATAGCCACGTTATCAGTGCATGATCAGACAGGAGATCAGTGCATGACCAGTCCCGTTATAGGTGCATGATCAGCCACGTAATCAGTGCATGACCAGACACGTGATCAGTGTATGTCCAGCCAAGTGATCAGTGCATGATAGCCAAGTGATCAGTGCATGATCAGTAACGTGATCAGTGCATGATCAGCCATGTGATCAGTACATGATCAGTCACGTGATCAGTGCATGGTCAGTCACGTGATAAGTGCATTACCATCCTCGTGATCAGTGCATGTGGAGTCATGTAGTCAATGCATGATAGCGCCGTAATCAGTGCACGATCAGTCCCGTGATGAGTGTATGATCAGCCAAGTGATCAGTGCAAGATAGCTACGTGATCAGTGCATGATCAGTCACATGATCAGTGCATGATCAGTCACGTGATAGGTGTGTGATCAGCCATGTGAACAGTGCATGCTCAGTCACGGGATCAGGGCCTGCTGAGCTGCGTGATTGCTGTCTGTTATTCTGCTTGACAATTTCCAGCTGAGCTGCACGATTCCTGCCTGTCATCTCCTTGACAATTGCCACCTGTGCTGCGTAATTCCTTCCTGCTCAGCTGCTTGATTATTGCCAGCTGAGCAGCATGATTCCTCACACCTGAGTTCCATGATTATTGCCTGCTGACTGTTGGATTCGTGCCTACTCAGCTCTTTGTTTATTGCCTCCAGAGGCACATGATCATCGTATGATAGCAAACAGGATCAGCGCAAGATCAGTCACATGATCAGCGCCATTAAGTCACGTGATCACTACATGATAGTCATGTGATCAGTCCATGCTCAGTCACGGTACCAGTGCATGATCAGCCACATGAGCCGTGCATGATAGCCACGAGATCAGTGCATGATCAGTCACGTGATCAGTGCATGATCACTCATGTGAACAGTGCATGATAAGTCAACTAATCAGTGCATGATCAATTACGTGATCAGTGCATGATCACTCACGTGACCAGTACATGGTAGCTACGTGATAATTGCATGAACAGCCGCGTGAGCAGTGCATGATAGCCACGTGATCAGTGCATTCGAAGTCACGTGATCAGTGCATGATAGCCACGTGATTAGTGCGTGCACAGTCCCATGATCAGTGCCTGTCAGCCGCTGATCATTGCCTGATAAACACGTGATCAGTGCATGATGAGCCATGTGATTAGTGCCTGATCAGCCACGTCATCAGTGCATGCGCAGTCACGTCATCAGTGCATGATAGCCACGTGATCAGTGCATGCTCAGTCAGGTGATCTGGACTTGATCAGCCAGGTGATCAGTGCCTGCAGAGTCACGTGATCAGGGCCTGCTGAGCTGCGTGATTCCTGCCGGCTCATCTGCATGACAATTGCCAGCTGAGCTGCGTGATTCCTGCCTGGTCACGTGCTTGATTATTGCCAGTTGAGTAGCATGATTCGTCACTGCTGAGCTCCATGCTTATTGCCTGCTGATTGCGTGGTTCGTGTCTGCTCAGCTCTTTGAGTATCGCCTCCTGAGGTCCCTGTTCGGTCGCCAACTGCCGGGGACCAGCCCCAACTGATCCAGGGTATTCGAAGGAGAGATGGCCTAGGCGACTATTTATATGCTAATCAGAGATGTCAAGAATAATAGTATGAGGAGAGCTCAGTAGGAAAATTCGGTGGAGAAAAGAGACTGAGTAGCTTGGTTTACGCGGAAGACCAATCAAACTTCAAGACAAGAAGCTTGCACCACTTACGTAGGCCGCAGGCGCCCTCTCGAATAGCGAAAGGTGCCTCACCCTAGACACCTTCTCGAGTGGGTCTTAGCAGCCCAGGCATAATTAGTGAGCGTGGTGGGTTCCGCGCTCCAGATGGAGACTCAGCTGGAAGTTAAAGGGAAGAATGACAAGGAACTTTATGAATTGGAGCTGTAAGTTAACTCTTTGACAGAGAGAGCGAGATGGTGGTGGGGGACAGCCCCCAGTGAAATCAGAGGTGAGAGCACAAAGCAATACAGTAGGCAGACTCTGGGTTTTTTTGGGGGGAGATGTTCGAAAATATCCGGGTGGACTCCTGAGGCTCGATCCCGCATTTGCGTATGCCGAGCCTCCTTCCTCATGACCTTTGTCCAGAGTGGAATGCCTCCCCGGCTCCCGGCACATGATCAGTGCATGCTCAGTCACGATATCAGTGCATGCTCAGCCACGTGATCACTGACGGCACAGTCACGTGATCAGCGCCTCTCAGTCACGTGATCACCGTATGATAAACACGTGATCAGTGAACGACCAGCCACGTGATCACTGCATGCGCAGTCAGGTGGTCAGTTCCTGATCAGCCACCTGATCAGTGCGTGCACAGTCCCCTGATCAGCGCCTGTCAGTCACTGATCACTGCCTGATAAACACGTGATCAGTGCCCGAACAGCCACGTCATCAGTGCATGCTCAGTCACGTGATCAGTGCATGATAGCCACGTGATCAGTGCGTGCACAGTCCCATGATCAGCGCCTGTCAGTCACTGATCATTGCCTGATAAACACGTGATCAGTGCATGATGAGCCATGTGATCAGTGCATGATCAGCCACGCCATCAGTGCATGCGCAGTCACGCCATCAGTGCATGATAGCCACGTGATCAGTGCGTGCACAGTCCCATGATCAGCGCCTGTCAGTCACTGATCATTGCCTGATAAACACGTGATCAGTGCATGATGAGCCATGTGATCAGTGCCTGATCAGCCACGTCATCAGTGCATGCGCAGTCACGTCATCAGTGCATGATAGCCACGTGATCAGTGCATGCTCAGTCACGTGATCTGTACTTGATCAGCCAGGTGATCAGTGTCTGCAGAGTCACGTGATCAGGGCCTGCTGAGCTGCGTGATTCCTGCCGGCTCATCTGCATGACAATTGCCATCTGAGCTGCGTGATTCCTGTCGGCTCATCTGCTTGACAATTGCCAGCTGAGCTGCGTGATTCCTGCCTGGTCACGTGCTTGATTATTGCCAGTTGAGCAGCATGATTTGTCACTGCTGAGCTCCATGCTTATTGCCTGCTGATTGCGTGGTTCGTGTCTGATCAGCTCTTTGAGTATCGGCTCCTGAGGTCCCTGTTCGGTCGCCACCTGCCGGGGACCAGCCCCAACTGATCCAGGGTATTCGAAGGAGAGATGGCCTAGGCGACTATTTATATGCTAATCAGAGATGTCAAGAATAATAGTATGAGGAGAGCTCAGTAGGAAAATTCGGTGGAGAAAAGAGACTGAGTAGCTTGGTTTACGCGGAAGACCAATCAAACTTCAAGACAAGAAGTTTGCACCACTTACGTAGGCCGCAGGCGCCCTCTCGAATAGCGAAAGGTGCCTCACCCTAGACACCTTCTTGAGTGGGTCTTAGCAGCCCAGGCATAATTAGTGAGCGTGGTGGGTTCCGCGCTCCAGATGGAGACTCAGCTGTAAGTTAAAGGGAAGAATGACAAGGAACTTTATGAATTGGAGCTGTAAGTTAACTCTTTGACAGAGAGAGCGAGATGGTGGTGGGGGACAGCCCCCAGTGAAATCAGAAGTGAGAGCACAAAGCAATACAGTAGGCAGACTCTGGGTTTTTTGGGGGGAGATGCTCGAGAATATCCGGGTGGACTCCTGAGGCTCGATCCCGCATTTGCGTATGCCGAGCCTCCTTCCTCATGACCTTTGTCCAGAGTGGAATGCCTCCCCGGCTCCCGGCACATGATCAGTGCATGCTCAGTCACGATATCAGTGCCTGCTCAGCCACGTGATCACTGACGGCACAGTCACGTGATCAGCGCCTCTCAGTCACGTGATCACCGTATGATAAACACGTGATCAGTGAACGACCAGCCACGTGATCACTGCATGCGCAGTCAGGTGGTCAGTTCCTGATCAGCCACCTGATCAGTGCGTGCACAGTCCCCTGATCAGCGCCTGTCAGTCACTGATCACTGCCTGATAAACACGTGATCAGTGCCCGAACAGCCACGTCATCAGTGCATGCGCAGTCACGTGATCAGTGCATGATAGCCACGTGATCAGTGCGTGCACAGTCCCATGATCAGCGCCTGTCAGCCGGTGATCATTGCCTGATAAACACGTGATCAGTGCATGATGAGCCATGTGATCAGTGCATGATCAGCCACGTCATCAGTGCATGCGCAGTCACGTCATCAGTGCATGATAGCCACGTGATCAGTGCATGCTCAGTCACGTGATCTGTACTTGATCAGCCACGTGATCAGTGCCTGCAGAGTCACGTGATCAGGGCCTGCTGAGCTGCGTGATTCCTGCCGGCTCATCTGCATGACAATTGCCATGTGAGCTGCGTGATTCCTGTCGGCTCATCTGCTTGAAAATTGCCAGCTGAGCTGCGTGATTCCTGCCTGGTCACGTGCTTGATTATTGCCAGTTGAGCAGCCTGATTCGTCACTGCTGAGCTACATGCTTATTGCCTGCTGATTGCGTGGTTCGTGTCTGCTCAGCTCTTTGAGTATCGCCTCCTGAGGTCCCTGTTCGGTCGCCACCTGCCGGGGACCAGCCCCAACTGATCCAGGGTATTCGAAGGAGAGATGGCCTAGGCGACTATTTATATGCTAATCAGAGATGTCAAGAATAATAGTATGAGGAGAGCTCAGTAGGAAAATTCGGTGGAGAAAAGAGACTGAGTAGCTTGGTTTACGCGGAAGACCAATCAAACTTCAAGACAAGAAGTTTGCACCACTTACGTAGGCCGCAGGCGCCCTCTCGAATAGCGAAAGGTGCCTCACCCTAGACACCTTCTCGAGTGGGTCTTAGCAGCCCAGGCATAATTAGTGAGCGTGGTGGGTTCCGCGCTCCAGATGGAGACTCAGCTGGAAGTTAAAGGGAAGAATGACAAGGAACTTTATGAATTGGAGCTGTAAGTTAACTCTTTGACAGAGAGAGCGAGATGGTGGTGGGGGACAGCCCCCAGTGAAATCAGAGGTGAGAGCACAAAGCAATACAGTAGGCAGACTCTGGGTTTTTTTGGGGGGAGATGCTCGAAAATATCCGGGTGGACTCCTGAGGCTCGATCCCGCATTTGCGTATGCCGAGCCTCCTTCCTCATGACCTTTGTCCAGAGTGGAATGCCTCCCCGGCTCCCGGCACATGATCAGTGCATGCTCAGTCACGATATCAGTGCCTGCTCAGCCACGTGATCACTGACGGCACAGTCACGTGATCAGCGCCTCTCAGTCACGTGATCACCGTATGATAAACACGTGATCAGTGAACGACCAGCCACGTGATCACTGCATGCGCAGTCAGGTGGTCAGTTCCTGATCAGCCACCTGATCAGTGCGTGCACAGTCCCCTGATCAGCGCCTGTCAGTCACTGATCACTGCCTGATAAACACGTGATCAGTGCCCGAACAGCCACGTCATCAGTGCATGCGCAGTCACGTGATCAGTGCATGATAGCCACGTGATCAGTGCGTGCACAGTCCCATGATCAGCGCCTGTCAGTCACTGATCATTGCCTGATAAACACGTGATCAGTGCATGATGAGCCATGTGATCAGTGCCTGATCAGCCACGTCATCAGTGCATGCGCAGTCACGTCATCAGTGCATGATAGCCACGTGATCAGTGCATGCTCAGTCACGTGATCTGTACTTGATCAGCCACGTGATCTGTGCCTGCAGAGTCACGTGATCAGGGCCTGCTGAGCTGCGTGATTCCTGCCGGCTCATCTGCATGACAATTGCCATCTGAGCTGCGTGATTCCTGTCGGCTCATCTGCTTGACAATTGCCAGCTGAGCTGCGTGATTCCTGCCTGGTCACGTGCTTGATTATTGCCAGTTGAGCAGCATGATTCGTCACTGCTGAGCTCCATGCTTATTGCCTGCTGATTGCGTGGTTCGTGTCTGCTCAGCTCTTTGAGGATCGCCTCCTGAGGTCCCTGTTCGGTCGCCACCTGCCGGGGACCAGCCCCAACTGATCCAGGGTATTCGAAGGAGAGATGGCCTAGGCGACTATTTATATGCTAATCAGAGATGTCAAGAATAATAGTATGAGGAGAGCTCAGTAGGAAAATTCGGTGGAGAAAAGAGACTGAGTAGCTTGGTTTACGCGGAAGACCAATCAAACTTCAAGACAAGAAGTTTGCACCACTTACGTAGTCCGCAGGCGCCCTCTCGAATAGTGAAAGGTGCCTCACCCTAGACACCTTCTCGAGTGGGTCTTAGCAGCCCAGGCATAATTAGTGAGCGTGGTGGGTTCCGCGCTCCAGATGGAGACACAGCTGGAAGTTAAAGGGAAGAATGACAAGGAACTTTATGAATTGGAGCTGTAAGTTAACTCTTTGACAGAGAGAGCGAGATGGTGGTGGGGGACAGCCCCCAGTGAAATCAGAGGTGAGAGCACAAAGCAATACAGTAGGCAGACTCTGGTTTTTTTGGGGGGGAGATGCTCGAGAATATCCGGGTGGACTCCTGAGGCTCGATCCCGCATTTGCGTATGCCGAGCCTCCTTCCTCATGACCTTTGTCCAGAGTGGAATGCCTCCCCGGCTCCCGGCACATGATCAGTGCATGCTCAGTCACGATATCAGTGCATGCTCAGCCACGTGATCACTGACGGCACAGTCACGTGATCAGCGCCTCTCAGTCACGTGATCACCGTATGATAAACACGTGATCAGTGAACGACCAGCCACGTGATCACTGCATGCGCAGTCAGGTGGTCAGTTCCTGATCAGCCACCTGATCAGTGCGTGCACAGTCCCCTGATCAGCGCCTGTCAGTCACTGATCACTGCCTGATAAACACGTGATCAGTGCCCGAACAGCCACGTCATCAGTGCATGCGCAGTCACGTGATCAGTGCATGATAGCCACGTGATCAGTGCGTGCACAGTCCCATGATCAGCGCCTGTCAGCCGCTGATCATTGCCTGATAAACACGTGATCAGTGCATGATGAGCCATGTGATCAGTGCCTGATCAGCCACGTCATCAGTGCATGCGCAGTCACGTCATCAGTGCATGATAGCCACGTGATCAGTGCATGCTCAGTCACGTGATCTGTACTTGATCAGCCAGGTGATCAGTGCCTGCAGAGTCACGTGATCAGGGCCTGCTGAGCTGCGTGATTCCTGCCGGCTCATCTGCATGACAATTGCCATGTGAGCTGCGTGATTCCTGTCGGCTCATCTGCTTGACAATTGCCAGCTGAGCTGCGTGATTCCTGCCTGGTCACGTGCTTGATTATTGCCAGTTGAGCAGCACGATTCGTCACTGCTGAGCTCCATGCTTATTTCCTGCTGATTGCGTGGTTCGTGTCTGCTCAGCTCTTTGAGGATCGCCTCCTGAGGTCCCTGTTCGGTCGCCACCTGCCGGGGACCAGCCCCAACTGATCCAGGGTATTCGAAGGAGAGATGGCCTAGGCGACTATTTATATGCTAATCAGAGATGTCAAGAATAATAGTATGAGGAGAGCTCAGTAGGAAAATTCGGTGGAGAAAAGAGACTGAGTAGCTTGGCTTACGCGGAAGACCAATCAAACTTCAAGACAAGAAGTTTGCACCACTTACGTAGGCCGCAGGCGCCCTCTCGAATAGCGAAAGGTGCCTCACCCTAGACACCTTCTCGAGTGGGTCTTAGCAGCCCAGGCATAATTAGTGAGCGTGGTGGGTTCCGCGCTCCAGATGGAGACACAGCTGGAAGTTAAAGGGAAGAATGACAAGGAACTTTATGAATTGGAGCTGTAAGTTAACTCTTTGACAGAGAGAGCGAGATGGTGGTGGGGGACAGCCCCCAGTGAAATCAGAAGTGAGAGCACAAAGCAATACAGTAGGCAGACTCTGGGTTTTTTGGGGGGAGATGCTCGAAAATATCCGGGTGGACTCCTGAGGCTCGATCCCGCATTTGCGTATGCCGAGCCTCCTTCCTCATGACCTTTGTCCAGAGTGGAATGCCTCCCCGGCTCCCGGCACATGATCAGTGCATGCTCAGTCACGATATCAGTGCATGCTCAGCCACGTGATCACTGACGGCACAGTCACGTGATCAGCGCCTCTCAGTCACGTGATCACCGTATGATAAACACGTGATCAGTGAACGACCAGCCACGTGATCACTGCATGCGCAGTCAGGTGGTCAGTTCCTGATCAGCCACCTGATCAGTGCGTGCACAGTCCCCTGATCAGCGCCTGTCAGTCACTGATCACTGCCTGATAAACACGTGATCAGTGCCCGAACAGCCACGTCATCAGTGCATGCGCAGTCACGTGATCAGTGCATGATAGCCACGTGATCAGTGCGTGCACAGTCCCATGATCAGCGCCTGTCAGCCGGTGATCATTGCCTGATAAACACGTGATCAGTGCATGATGAGCCATGTGATCAGTGCCTGATCAGCCACGTCATCAGTGCATGCGCAGTCACGTCATCAGTGCATGATAGCCACGTGATCAGTGCATTCTCAGTCACGTGATCTGTACTTGATCAGCCAGGTGATCAGTGCCTGCAGAGTCACGTGATCAGGGCCTGCTGAGCTGCGTGATTCCTGCCGGCTCATCTGCATGACAATTGCCATGTGAGCTGCGTGATTCCTGTCGGCTCATCTGCTTGACAATTGCCAGCTGAGCTGCGTGATTCCTGCCTGGTCACGTGCTTGATTATTGCCAGTTGAGCAGCATGATTCGTCACTGCTGAGCTCCATGCTTATTGCCTGCTGATTGCGTGGTTCGTGTCTGCTCAGCTCTTTGAGGATCGCCTCCTGAGGTCCCTGTTCGGTCGCCACCTGCCGGGGACCAGCCCCAACTGATCCAGGGTATTCGAAGGAGAGATGGCCTAGGCGACTATTTATATGCTAATCAGAGATGTCAAGAATAATAGTATGAGGAGAGCTCAGTAGGAAAATTCGGTGGAGAAAAGAGACTGAGTAGCTTGGTTTATGCGGAAGACCAATCAAACTTCAAGACAAGAAGTTTGCACCACTTACGTAGGCCGCAGGCGCCCTCTCGAATAGCGAAAGGTGCCTCACCCTAGACACCTTCTCGAGTGGGTCTTAGCAGCCCAGGCATAATTAGTAAGCGTGGTGGGTTCCGCGCTCCAGATGGAGACTCAGCTGGAAGTTAAAGGGAAGAATGACAAGGAACTTTATGAATTGGAGCTGTAAGTTAACTCTTTGACAGAGAGAGCGAGATGGTGGTGGGGGACAGCCCCCAGTGAAATCAGAGGTGAGAGCACAAAGCAATACAGTAGGCAGACTCTGGGTTTTTTTGGGGGGAGATGCTCGAAAATATCCGGGTGGACTCCTGAGGCTCGATCCCGCATTTGCGTATGCCGAGCCTCCTTCCTCATGACCTTTGTCCAGAGTGGAATGCCTCCCCGGCTCCCGGCACATGATCAGTGCATGCTCAGTCACGATATCAGTGCCTGCTCAGCCACGTGATCACTGACGGCACAGTCACGTGATCAGCGCCTCTCAGTCACGTGATCACCGTATGATAAACACGTGATCAGTGAACGACCAGCCACGTGATCACTGCATGCGCAGTCAGGTGGTCAGTTCCTGATCAGCCACCTGATCAGTGCGTGCACAGTCCCCTGATCAGCGCCTGTCAGTCACTGATCACTGCCTGATAAACACGTGATCAGTGCCCAAACAGCCACGTCATCAGTGCATGCGCAGTCACGTGATCAGTGCATGATAGCCACGTGATCAGTGCGTGCACAGTCCCATGATCAGCGCCTGTCAGTCACTGATCATTGCCTGATAAACACGTGATCAGTGCATGATGAGCCATGTGATCAGTGCCTGATCAGCCACGTCATCAGTGCATGCGCAGTCACGTCATCAGTGCATGATAGCCACGTGATCAGTGCATGCTCTGTCACGTGATCTGTACTTGATCAGCCACGTGATCAGTGCCTGCAGAGTCACGTGATCAGGGCCTGCTGAGCTGCGTGATTCCTGCCGGCTCATCTGCATGACAATTGCCATCTGAGCTGCGTGATTCCTGTCGGCTCATCTGCTTGACAATTGCCAGCTGAGCTGCGTGATTCCTGCCTGCTCACGTGCTTGATTATTGCCAGTTGAGCAGCACGATTCGTCACTGCTGAGCTCCATGTTTATTGCCTGCTGATTGCGTGGTTCGTGTCTGCTCAGCTCTTTGAGTATCGCCTCCTGAGGTCCCTGTTTGGTCGCCACCTTCCGGGGACCAGCCCCAACTGATCCAGGGTATTCGAAGGAGAGATGGCCTAGGCGACTATTTATATGCTAATCAGAGATGTCAAGAATAATAGTATGAGGAGAGCTCAGTAGGAAAATTCGGTGGAGAAAAGAGACTGAGTAGCTTGGTTTACGCGGAAGACCAATCAAACTTCAAGACAAGAAGTTTGCACCACTTACGTAGGCCGCAGGCGCCCTCTCGAATAGCGAAAGGTGCCTCACCCTAGACACCTTCTCGAGTGGGTCTTAGCAGCCCAGGCATAATTAGTGAGCGTGGTGGGTTCCGCGCTCCAGATGGAGACTCAGCTGGAAGTTAAAGGGAAGAATGACAAGGAACTTTATGAATTGGAGCTGTAAGTTAACTCTTTGACAGAGAGAGCGAGATGGTGGTGGGGGACAGCCCCCAGTGAAATCAGAGGTGAGAGCACAAAGCAATACAGTAGGCAGACTCTGGTTTTTTTGGGGGAGATGCTCGAGAATATCCGGGTGGACTCCTGAGGCTCGATCCCGCATTTGCGTATGCCGAGCCTCCTTCCTCATGACCTTTGTCCAGAGTGGAATGCCTCCCCGGCTCCCGGCACATGATCAGTGCATGCTCAGTCACGATATCAGTGCCTGCTCAGCCACGTGATCACTGACGGCACAGTCACGTGATCAGCGCCTCTCAGTCACGTGATCACCGTATGATAAACACGTGATCAGTGAACGACCAGCCACGTGATCACTGCATGCGCAGTCAGGTGGTCAGTTCCTGATCAGCCACCTGATCAGTGCGTGCACAGTCCCCTGATCAGCGCCTGTCAGTCACTGATCACTGCCTGATAAACACGTGATCAGTGCCCGAACAGCCACGTCATCAGTGCATGCGCAGTCACGTGATCAGTGCATGATAGCCACGTGATCAGTGCGTGCACAGTCCCATGATCAGCGCCTGTCAGCCGGTGATCATTGCCTGATAAACACGTGATCAGTGCATGATGAGCCATGTGATCAGTGCCTGATCAGCCACGTCATCAGTGCATGCGCAGTCACGTCATCAGTGCATGATAGCCACGTGATCAGTGCATGCTCAGTCACGTGATCTGTACTTGATCAGCCACGTGATCAGTGCCTGCAGAGTCACGTGATCAGGGCCTGCTGAGCTGCGTGATTCCTGCCGGCTCATCTGCATGACAATTGCCATGTGAGCTGCGTGATTCCTGTCGGCTCATCTGCTTGACAATTGCCAGCTGAGCTGCGTGATTCCTGCCTGGTCACGTGCTTGATTATTGCCAGTTGAGCAGCACGATTCGTCACTGCTGAGCTCCATGCTTATTGCCTGCTGATTGCGTGGTTCGTGTCTGCTCAGCTCTTTGAGGATCGCCTCCTGAGGTCCCTGTTCGGTCGCCACCTGCCGGGGACCAGCCCCAACTGATCCAGGGTATTCGAAGGAGAGATGGCCTAGGCGACTATTTATATGCTAATCAGAGATGTCAAGAATAATAGTATGAGGAGAGCTCAGTAGGAAAATTCGGTGGAGAAAAGAGACTGAGTAGCTTGGTTTACGCGGAAGACCAATCAAACTTCAAGACAAGAAGTTTGCACCACTTACGTAGGCCGCAGGCGCCCTCTCGAATAGCGAAAGGTGCCTCACCCTAGACACCTTCTCGAGTGGGTCTTAGCAGCCCAGGCATAATTAGTGAGCGTGGTGGGTTCCGCGCTCCAGATGGAGACTCAGCTGGAAGTTAAAGGGAAGAATGACAAGGAACTTTATGAATTGGAGCTGTAAGTTAACTCTTTGACAGAGAGAGCGAGATGGTGGTGGGGGACAGCCCCCAGTGAAATCAGAGGTGAGAGCACAAAGCAATACAGTAGGCAGACTCTGGGTTTTTTTGGGGGGAGATGCTCGAAAATATCCAGGTGAACTCCTGAGGCTCGATCCCGCATTTGCGTATGCCGAGCCTCCTTCCTCATGACCTTTGTCCAGAGTGGAATGCCTCCCCGGCTCCCGGCACATGATCAGTGCATGCTCAGTCACGATATCAGTGCCTGCTCAGCCACGTGATCACTGACGGCACAGTCACGTGATCAGCGCCTCTCAGTCACGTGATCACCGTATGATAAACACGTGATCAGTGAACGACCAGCCACGTGATCACTGCATGCGCAGTCAGGTGGTCAGTTCCTGATCAGCCACCTGATCAGTGCGTGCACAGTCCCCTGATCAGCGCCTGTCAGTCACTGATCACTGCCTGATAAACACGTGATCAGTGCCCGAACAGCCACGTCATCAGTGCATGCGCAGTCACGTGATCAGTGCATGATAGCCACGTGATCAGTGCGTGCACAGTCCCATGATCAGCGCCTGTCAGTCACTGATCATTGCCTGATAAACACGTGATCAGTGCATGATGAGCCATGTGATCAGTGCCTGATCAGCCACGTCATCAGTGCATGCGCAGTCACGTCATCAGTGCATGATAGCCACGTGATCAGTGCATGCTCAGTCACGTGATCTGTACTTGATCAGCCACGTGATCAGTGCCTGCAGAGTCACGTGATCAGGGCCTGCTGAGCTGCGTGATTCCTGCCGGCTCATCTGCATGACAATTGCCATGTGAGCTGCGTGATTCCTGTCGGCTCATCTGCTTGACAACTGCCAGCTGAGCTGCGTGATTCCTGCCTGGTGACGTGCTTGATTATTGCCAGTTGAGCAGCATGATTCGTCACTGCTGAGCTCCATGCTTATTGCCTGCTGATTGCGTGGTTCGTGTCTGCTCAGCTCTTTGAGTATCGCCTCCTGAGGTCCCTGTTCGGTCGCCACCTGCCGGGGACCAGCCCCAACTGATCCAGGGTATTCGAAGGAGAGATGGCCTAGGCGACTATTTATATGCTAATCAGAGATGTCAAGAATAATAGTATGAGGAGAGCTCAGTAGGAAAATTCGGTGGAGAAAAGAGACTGAGTAGCTTGGTTTACGCGGAAGACCAATCAAACTTCAAGACAAGAAGTTTGCACCACTTACGTAGGCCGCAGGCGCCCTCTCGAATAGCGAAAGGTGCCTCACCCTAGACACCTTCTCGAGTGGGTCTTAGCAGCCCAGGCATAATTAGTGAGCGTGGTGGGTTCCGCGCTCCAGATGGAGACTCAGCTGGAAGTTAAAGGGAAGAATGACAAGGAACTTTATGAATTGGAGCTGTAAGTTAACTCTTTGACAGAGAGAGCGAGATGGTGGTGGGGGACAGCCCCCAGTGAAATCAGAGGTGAGAGCACAAAGCAATACAGTAGGCAGAGTCTGGGTTTTTTTGGGGGGAGATGCTCGAAAATATCCAGGTGGACTCCTGAGGCTCGATCCCGCATTTGCGTATGCCGAGCCTCCTTCCTCATGACCTTTGTCCAGAGTGGAATGCCTCCCCGGCTCCCGGCACATGATCAGTGCATGCTCAGTCACGATATCAGTGCCTGCTCAGCCACATGATCACTGACGGCACAGTCACGTGATCAGCGCCTCTCAGTCACGTGATCACCGTATGATAAACACGTGATCAGTGAACGACCAGCCACGTGATCACTGCATGCGCAGTCAGGTGGTCAGTTCCTGATCAGCCACCTGATCAGTGCGTGCACAGTCCCCTGATCAGCGCCTGTCAGTCACTGATCACTGCCTGATAAACACGTGATCAGTGCCCGAACAGCCACGTCATCAGTGCATGCGCAGTCACGTGATCAGTGCATGATAGCCACGTGATCAGTTCGTGCACAGTCCCATGATCAGCGCCTGTCAGTCACTGATCATTGCCTGATAAACACGTGATCAGTGCATGATGAGCCATGTGATCAGTGCCTGATCAGCCACGTCATCAGTGCATGCGCAGTCACGTCATCAGTGCATGATAGCCACGTGATCAGTGCATGCTCAGTCACGTGATCTGTACTTGATCAGCCACGTGATCAGTGCCTGCAGAGTCACGTGATCAGGGCCTGCTGAGCTGCGTGATTCCTGCCGGCTCATCTGCATGACAATTGCCATCTGAGCTGCGTGATTCCTGTCGGCTCATCTGCTTGACAATTGCCAGCTGAGCTGCGTGATTCCTGCCTGGTCACGTGCTTGATTATTGCCAGTTGAGCAGCATGATTCGTCACTGCTGAGCTCCATGCTTATTGCCTGCTGATTGCGTGGTTCGTGTCTGCTCAGCTCTTTGAGTATCGCCTCCTGAGGTCCCTGTTCGGTCGCCACCTGCCGGGGACCAGCCCCAACTGATCCAGGGTATTCGAAGGAGAGATGGCCTAGGCGACTATTTATATGCTAATCAGAGATGTCAAGAATAATAGTATGAGGAGAGCTCAGTAGGAAAATTCGGTGGAGAAAAGAGACTGAGTAGCTTGGTTTACGCGGAAGACCAATCAAACTTCAAGACAAGAAGTTTGCACCACTTACGTAGGCCGCAGGCGCCCTCTCGAATAGCGAAAGGTGCCTCACCCTAGACACCTTCTCGAGTGGGTCTTAGCAGCCCAGGCATAATTAGTGAGCGTGGTGGGTTCCGCGCTCCAGATGGAGACTCAGCTGGAAGTTAAAGGGAAGAATGACAAGGAACTTTATGAATTGGAGCTGTAAGTTAACTCTTTGACAGAGAGAGCGAGATGGTGGTGGGGGACAGCCCCCAGTGAAATCAGAGGTGAGAGCACAAAGCAATACAGTAGGCAGACTCTGGGTTTTTTGGGGGGAGATGCTCGAGAATATCCGGGTGGACTCCTGAGGCTCGATCCCGCATTTGCGTATGCCGAGCCTCCTTCCTCATGACCTTTGTCCAGAGTGGAATGCCTCCCCGGCTCCCGGCACATGATCAGTGCATGCTCAGTCACGATATCAGTGCATGCTCAGCCACGTGATCACTGACGGCACAGTCACGTGATCAGCGCCTCTCAGTCACGTGATCACCGTATGATAAACACGTGATCAGTGAACGACCAGCCACGTGATCACTGCATGCGCAGTCAGGTGGTCAGTTCCTGATCAGCCACCTGATCAGTGCGTGCACAGTCCCCTGATCAGCGCCTGTCAGTCACTGATCACTGCCTGATAAACACGTGATCAGTGCCCGAACAGCCACGTCATCAGTGCATGCGCAGTCACGTGATCAGTGCATGATAGCCACGTGATCAGTGCGTGCACAGTCCCATGATCAGCGCCTGTCAGTCACTGATCATTGCCTGATAAACACGTGATCAGTGCATGATGAGCCATGTGATCAGTGCCTGATCAGCCACGTCATCAGTGCATGCGCAGTCACGTCATCAGTGCATGATAGCCACGTGATCAGTGCATGCTCAGTCACGTGATCTGTACTTGATCAGCCACGTGATCAGTGCCTGCAGAGTCACGTGATCAGGGCCTGCTGAGCTGCGTGATTCCTGCCGGCTCATCTGCATGACAATTGCCATCTGAGCTGCGTGATTCCTGTCGGCTCATCTGCTTGACAATTGCCAGCTGAGCTGCGTGATTCCTGCCTGGTCACGTGCTTGATTATTGCCAGTTGAGCAGCATGATTCGTCACTGCTGAGCTCCATGCTTATTGCCTGCTGATTGCGTGGTTCGTGTCTGCTCAGCTCTTTGAGTATCGCCTCCTGAGGTCCCTGTTCGGTCGCCACCTGCCGGGGACCAGCCCCAACTGATCCAGGGTATTCGAAGGAGAGATGGCCTAGGCGACTATTTATATGCTAATCAGAGATGTCAAGAATAATAGTATGAGGAGAGCTCAGTAGGAAAATTCGGTGGAGAAAAGAGACTGAGTAGCTTGGTTTACGCGGAAGACCAATCAAACTTCAAGACAAGAAGTTTGCACCACTTACGTAGGCCGCAGGCGCCCTCTCGAATAGCGAAAGGTGCCTCACCCTAGACACCTTCTCGAGTGGGTCTTAGCAGCCCAGGCATAATTAGTAAGCGTGGTGGGTTCCGCGCTCCAGATGGAGACTCAGCTGGAAGTTAAAGGGAAGAATGACAAGGAACTTTATGAATTGGAGCTGTAAGTTAACTCTTTGACAGAGAGAGCGAGATGGTGGTGGGGGACAGCCCCCAGTGAAATCAGAGGTGAGAGCACAAAGCAATACAGTAGGCAGACTCTGGTTTTTTTGGGGGGGAGATGCTCGAGAATATCCGGGTGGACTCCTGAGGCTCGATCCCGCATTTGCGTATGCCGAGCCTCCTTCCTCATGACCTTTGTCCAGAGTGGAATGCCTCCCCGGCTCCCGGCACATGATCAGTGCATGCTCAGTCACGATATCAGTGCCTGCTCAGCCACGTGATCACTGACGGCACAGTCACGTGATCAGCGCCTCTCAGTCACGTGATCACCGTATGATAAACACGTGATCAGTGAACGACCAGCCACGTGATCACTGCATGCGCAGTCAGGTGGTCAGTTCCTGATCAGCCACCTGATCAGTGCGTGCACAGTCCCCTGATCAGCGCCTGTCAGTCACTGATCACTGCCTGATAAACACGTGATCAGTGCCCGAACAGCCACGTCATCAGTGCATGCGCAGTCACGTGATCAGTGCATGATAGCCACGTGATCAGTGCGTGCACAGTCCCATGATCAGCGCCTGTCAGTCACTGATCATTGCCTGATAAACACGTGATCAGTGCATGATGAGCCATGTGATCAGTGCCTGATCAGCCACGTCATCAGTGCATGCGCAGTCACGTCATCAGTGCATGATAGCCACGTGATCAGTGCATGCTCAGTCACGTGATCTGTACTTGATCAGCCACGTGATCAGTGCCTGCAGAGTCACGTGATCAGGGCCTGCTGAGCTGCGTGATTCCTGCCGGCTCATCTGCATGACAATTGCCATCTGAGCTGCGTGATTCCTGTCGGCTCATCTGCTTGACAATTGCCAGCTGAGCTGCGTGATTCCTGCCTGGTCACGTGCTTGATTATTGCCAGTTGAGCAGCATGATTCGTCACTGCTGAGCTCCATGCTTATTGCCTGCTGATTGCGTGGTTCGTGTCTGCTCAGCTCTTTGAGTATCGCCTCCTGAGGTCCCTGTTCGGTCGCCACCTGCCGGGGACCAGCCCCAACTGATCCAGGGTATTCGAAGGAGAGATGGCCTAGGCGACTATTTATATGCTAATCAGAGATGTCAAGAATAATAGTATGAGGAGAGCTCAGTAGGAAAATTCGGTGGAGAAAAGAGACTGAGTAGCTTGGTTTACGCGGAAGACCAATCAAACTTCAAGACAAGAAGTTTGCACCACTTACGTAGGCCGCAGGCGCCCTCTCGAATAGCGAAAGGTGCCTCACCCTAGACACCTTCTCGAGTGGGTCTTAGCAGCCCAGGCATAATTAGTGAGCGTGGTGGGTTCCGCGCTCCAGATGGAGACTCAGCTGGAAGTTAAAGGGAAGAATGACAAGGAACTTTATGAATTGGAGCTGTAAGTTAACTCTTTGACAGAGAGAGCGAGATGGTGGTGGGGGACAGCCCCCAGTGAAATCAGAGGTGAGAGCACAAAGCAATACAGTAGGCAGACTCTGGGTTTTTTGGGGGGGAGATGCTCGAGAATATCCGGGTGGACTCCTGAGGCTCGATCCCGCATTTGCGTATGCCGAGCCTGCTTCCTCATGACCTTTGTCCAGTGTGGAATGCCTCCCCGTCTCCCGGCACATGATCAGTGCATGCTCAGTCACGATATCAGTGCCTGCTCAGCCACGTGATCACTGACGGCACAGTCACGTGATCAGCGCCTCTCAGTCACGTGATCACCGTATGATAAACACGTGATCAGTGAACGACCAGCCACGTGATCACTGCATGCGCAGTCAGGTGGTCAGTTCCTGATCAGCCACCTGATCAGTGCGTGCACAGTCCCCTGATCAGCGCCTGTCAGTCACTGATCACTGCCTGATAAACACGTGATCAGTGCCCGAACAGCCACGTCATCAGTGCATGCGCAGTCACGTGATCAGTGCATGATAGCCACGTGTCAGTCACTGATCACTGCCTGATAAACACGTGATCAGTGCATCAACAGCCACGTCATCAGTGCATGCGCAGTCACGTGATCAGTGCATAACAGCCACGTGATCAGTGCGTGCACAGTCCCATGATCAGCGCCTGTCAGTCACTGATCATTGCCTGATAAACACGTGATCAGTGCATGATGAGCCATGTGATCAGTGCCTGATCAGCCACGTCATCAGTGCATGCGCAGTCACGTCATCAGTGCATGATAGCCACGTGATCAGTGCATGCTCAGTCACGTGATCTGTACTTGATCAGCCACGTGATCAGTGCCTGCAGAGTCACGTGATCAGGGCCTGCTGAGCTGCGTGATTCCTGCCGGCTCATCTGCATGACAATTGCCATCTGAGCTGCGTGATTCCTGTCGGCTCATCTGCTTGACAATTGCCAGCTGAGCTGCGTGATTCCTGCCTGGTCACGTGCTTGATTATTGCCAGTTGAGCAGCATGATTCGTCACTGCTGAGCTCCATGCTTATTGCCTGCTGATTGCGTGGTTCGTGTCTGCTCAGCTCTTTGAGTATCGCCTCCTGAGGTCCCTGTTCGGTCGCCACCTGCCGGGGACCAGCCCCAACTGATCCAGGGTATTCGAAGGAGAGATGGCCTAGGCGACTATTTATATGCTAATCAGAGATGTCAAGAATAATAGTATGAGGAGAGCTCAGTAGGAAAATTCGGTGGAGAAAAGAGACTGAGTAGCTTGGTTTACGCGGAAGACCAATCAAACTTCAAGACAAGAAGTTTGCACCACTTACGTAGGCCGCAGGCGCCCTCTCGAATAGCGAAAGGTGCCTCACCCTAGACACCTTCTCGAGTGGGTCTTAGCAGCCCAGGCATAATTAGTGAGCGTGGTGGGTTCCGCGCTCCAGATGGAGACTCAGCTGGAAGTTAAAGGGAAGAATGACAAGGAACTTTATGAATTGGAGCTGTAAGTTAACTCTTTGACAGAGAGAGCGAGATGGTGGTGGGGGACAGCCCCCAGTGAAATCAGAGGTGAGAGCACAAAGCAATACAGTAGGCAGACTCTGGGTTTTTTGGGGGGAGATGCTCGAGAATATCCGGGTGGACTCCTGAGGCTCGATCCCGCATTTGCGTATGCCGAGCCTCCTTCCTCATGACCTTTGTCCAGAGTGGAATGCCTCCCCGGCTCCCGGCACATGATCAGTGCATGCTCAGTCACGATATCAGTGCCTGCTCAGCCACGTGATCACTGACGGCACAGTCACGTGATCAGCGCCTCTCAGTCACGTGATCACCGTATGATAAACACGTGATCAGTGAACGACCAGCCACGTGATCACTGCATGCGCAGTCAGGTGGTCAGTTCCTGATCAGCCACCTGATCAGTGCGTGCACAGTCCCCTGATCAGCGCCTGTCAGTCACTGATCACTGCCTGATAAACACGTGATCAGTGCCCGAACAGCCACGTCATCAGTGCATGCGCAGTCACGTGATCAGTGCATGATAGCCACGTGATCAGTGCGTGCACAGTCCCATGATCAGCGCCTGTCAGTCACTGATCATTGCCTGATAAACACGTGATCAGTGCATGATGAGCCATGTGATCAGTGCCTGATCAGCCACGTCATCAGTGCATGCGCAGTCACGTCATCAGTGCATGATAGCCACGTGATCAGTGCATGCTCAGTCACGTGATCTGTACTTGATCAGCCACGTGATCAGTGCCTGCAGAGTCACGTGATCAGGGCCTGCTGAGCTGCGTGATTCCTGCCGGCTCATCTGCATGACAATTGCCATCTGAGCTGCGTGATTCCTGTCGGCTCATCTGCTTGACAATTGCCAGCTGAGCTGCGTGATTCCTGCCTGGTCACGTGCTTGATTATTGCCAGTTGAGCAGCATGATTCGTCACTGCTGAGCTCCATGCTTATTGCCTGCTGATTGCGTGGTTCGTGTCTGCTCAGCTCTTTGAGTATCGCCTCCTGAGGTCCCTGTTCGGTCGCCACCTGCCGGGGACCAGCCCCAACTGATCCAGGGTATTCGAAGGAGAGATGGCCTAGGCGACTATTTATATGCTAATCAGAGATGTCAAGAATAATAGTATGAGGAGAGCTCAGTAGGAAAATTCGGTGGAGAAAAGAGACTGAGTAGCTTGGTTTACGCGGAAGACCAATCAAACTTCAAGACAAGAAGTTTGCACCACTTACGTAGGCCGCAGGCGCCCTCTTGAATAGCGAAAGGTGCCTCACCCTAGACACCTTCTCGAGTGGGTCTTAGCAGCCCAGGCATAATTAGTGAGCGTGGTGGGTTCCGCGCTCCAGATGGAGACTCAGCTGGAAGTTAAAGGGAAGAATGACAAGGAACTTTATGAATTGGAGCTGTAAGTTAACTCTTTGACAGAGAGAGCGAGATGGTCGTGGGGGACAGCCCCCAGTGAAATCAGAGGTGAGAGCACAAAGCAATACAGTAGGCAGACTCTGGGTTTTTTTGGGGGGAGATGCTCGAAAATATCCGGGTGGACTCCTGAGGCTCGATCCCGCATTTGCGTATGCCGAGCCTCCTTCCTCATGACCTTTGTCCAGAGTGGAATGCCTCCCCGGCTCCCGGCACATGATCATTGCATGCTCAGTCACGATATCAGTGCCTGCTCAGCCACGTGATCACTGACGGCACAGTCACGTGATCAGCGCCTCTCAGTCACGTGATCACCGTATGATAAACACGTGATCAGTGAACGACCAGCCACGTGATCACTGCATGCGCAGTCAGGTAGTCAGTTCCTGATAAGCCACCTGATCAGTGCGTGCACAGTCCCCTGATCAGCGCCTGTCAGTCACTGATCACTGCCTGATAAACACGTGATCAGTGCCCGAACAGCCACGTCATCAGTGCATGCGCAGTCACGTGATCAGTGCATGATAGCCACGTGATCAGTGCGTGCACAGTCCCATGATCAGCGCCTGTCAGTCACTGATCATTGCCTGATAAACACGTGATCAGTGCATGATGAGCCATGTGATCAGTGCCTGATCAGCCACGTCATCAGTGCATGCGCAGTCACGTCATCAGTGCATGATAGCCACGTGATCAGTGCATGCTCAGTCACGTGATCTGTACTTGATCAGCCACGTGATCAGTGCCTGCAGAGTCACGTGATCAGGGCCTGCTGAGCTGCGTGATTCCTGCCGGCTCATCTGCATGACAATTGCCATCTGAGCTGCGTGATTCCTGTCGGCTCATCTGCTTGACAATTGCCAGCTGAGCTGCGTGATTCCTGCCTGGTCACGTGCTTGATTATTGCCAGTTGAGCAGCATGATTCGTCACTGCTGAGCTCCATGCTTATTGCCTGCTGATTGCGTGGTTCGTGTCTGCTCAGCTCTTTGAGGATTGCCTCCTGAGGTCCCTGTTCGGTCGCCACCTGCCGGGGACCAGCCCCAACTGATCCAGGGTATTCGAAGGAGAGATGGCCTAGGCGACTATTTATATGCTAATCAGAGATGTCAAGAATAATAGTATGAGGAGAGCTCAGTAGGAAAATTCGGTGGAGAAAAGAGACTGAGTAGCTTGGTTTACGCGGAAGACCAATCAAACTTCAAGACAAGAAGTTTGCACCACTTACGTAGGCCGCAGGCGCCCTCTCGAATAGCGAAAGGTGCCTCACCCTAGACACCTTCTCGAGTGGGTCTTAGCAGCCCAGGCATAATTAGTGAGCGTGGTGGGTTCCGCGCTCCAGATGGAGACTCAGCTGGAAGTTAAAGGGAAGAATGACAAGGAACTTTATGAATTGGAGCTGTAAGTTAACTCTTTGACAGAGAGAGCGAGATGGTGGTGGGGGACAGCCCCCAGTGAAATCAGAGGTGAGAGCACAAAGCAATACAGTAGGCAGACTCTGGTTTTTTGGGGGGAGATGCTCGAGAATATCCGGGTGGACTCCTGAGGCTCGATCCCGCATTTGCGTATGCCGAGCCTCCTTCCTCATGACCTTTGTCCAGAGTGGAATGCCTCCCCGGCTCCCGGCACATGATCAGTGCATGCTCAGTCACGATATCAGTGCCTGCTCAGCCACGTGATCACTGACGGCACAGTCACGTGATCAGCGCCTCTCAGTCACGTGATCACCGTATGATAAACACGTGATCAGTGAACGACCAGCCACGTGATCACTGCATGCGCAGTCAGGTGGTCAGTTCCTGATCAGCCACCTGATCAGTGCGTGCACAGTCCCCTGATCAGCGCCTGTCAGTCACTGATCACTGCCTGATAAACACGTGATCAGTGCCCGAACAGCCACGTCATCAGTGCATGCGCAGTCACGTGATCAGTGCATGATAGCCACGTGATCAGTGCGTGCACAGTCCCATGATCAGCGCCTGTCAGTCACTGATCATTGCCTGATAAACACGTGATCAGTGCATGATGAGCCATGTGATCAGTGCCTGATCAGCCACGTCATCAGTGCATGCGCAGTCACATGTCATCAGTGCATGATCAGCCACGTGATCAGTGCCTGCAGAGTCACGTGATCAGGGCCTGCTGAGCTGCGTGATTCCTGCCGGCTCATCTGCATGACAATTGCCATCTGAGCTGCGTGATTCCTGTCGGCTCATCTGCTTGACAATTGCCAGCTGAGCTGCGTGATTCCTGCCTGGTCACGTGCTTGATTATTGCCAGTTGAGCAGCATGATTCGGCACTGCTGAGCTCCATGCTTATTGCCTGCTGATTGCGTGGTTCGTGTCTGCTCAGCTCTTTGAGGATTGCCTCCTGAGGTCCCTGTTCGGTCGCCACCTGCCGGGGACCAGCCCCAACTGATCCAGGGTATTCGAAGGAGAGATGGCCTAGGCGACTATTTATATGCTAATCAGAGATGTCAAGAATAATAGTATGAGGAGAGCTCAGTAGGAAAATTCGGTGGAGAAAAGAGACTGAGTAGCTTGGTTTACGCGGAAGACCAATCAAACTTCAAGACAAGAAGTTTGCACCACTTACGTAGGCCGCAGGCGCCCTCTCGAATAGCGAAAGGTGCCTCACCCTAGACACCTTCTCGAGTGGGTCTTAGCAGCCCAGGCATAATTAGTGAGCGTGGTGGGTTCCGCGCTCCAGATGGAGACTCAGCTGGAAGTTAAAGGGAAGAATGACAAGGAACTTTATGAATTGGAGCTGTAAGTTAACTCTTTGACAGAGAGAGCGAGATGGTGGTGGGGGACAGCCCCCAGTGAAATCAGAGGTGAGAGCACAAAGCAATACAGTAGGCAGACTCTGGTTTTTTTGGGGGGAGATGCTCGAAAATATCCGGGTGGACTCCTGAGGCTCGATCCCGCATTTGCGTATGCCGAGCCTCCTTCCTCATGACCTTTGTCCAGAGTGGAATGCCTCCCCGGCTCCCGGCACATGATCAGTGCATGCTCAGTCACGATATCAGTGCCTGCTCAGCCACGTGATCACTGACGGCACAGTCACGTGATCAGCGCCTCTCAGTCACGTGATCACCGTATGATAAACACGTGATCAGTGAACGACCAGCCACGTGATCACTGCATGCGCAGTCAGGTGGTCAGTTCCTGATCAGCCACCTGATCAGTGCGTGCACAGTCCCCTGATCAGCGCCTGTCAGTCACTGATCACTGCCTGATAAACACGTGATCAGTGCCCGAACAGCCACGTCATCAGTGCATGCGCAGTCACGTGATCAGTGCATGATAGCCACGTGATCAGTGCGTGCACAGTCCCATGATCAGCGCCTGTCAGTCACTGATCATTGCCTGATAAACACGTGATCAGTGCATGATGAGCCATGTGATCAGTGCCTGATCAGCCACGTCATCAGTGCATGCGCAGTCACGTCATCAGTGCATGATAGCCACGTGATCAGTGCATGCTCAGTCACGTGATCTGGACTTGATCAGCCAGGTGATCAGTGCCTGCAGAATCACGTGATCAGGGCCTGCTGAGCTGCGTGATTCCTGCCGGCTCATCTGCATGACAATTGCCATCTGAGCTGCGTGATTCCTGTCGGCTCATCTGCTTGACAATTGCCAGCTGAGCTGCGTGATTCCTGCCTGGTCACGTGCTTGATTATTGCCAGTTGAGCAGCATGATTCGTCACTGCTGAGCTCCATGCTTATTGCCTGCTGATTGCGTGGTTCGTGTCTGCTCAGCTCTTTGAGGATTGCCTCCTGAGGTCCCTGTTCGGTCGCCACCTGCCGGGGACCAGCCCCAACTGACCCAGGGTATTCGAAGGAGAGATGGCCTAGGCGACTATTTATATGCTAATCAGAGATGTCAAGAATAATAGTATGAGGAGAGCTCAGTAGGAAAATTCGGTGGAGAAAAGAGACTGAGTAGCTTGGTTTACGCGGAAGACCAATCAAACTTCAAGACAAGAAGTTTGCACCACTTACGTAGGCCGCAGGCGCCCTCTCGAATAGCGAAAGGTGCCTCACCCTAGACACCTTCTCGAGTGGGTCTTAGCAGCCCAGGCATAATTAGTGAGCGTGGTGGGTTCCGCGCTCCAGATGGAGACTCAGCTGGAAGTTAAAGGGAAGAATGACAAGGAACTTTATGAATTGGAGCTGTAAGTTAACTCTTTGACAGAGAGAGCGAGATGGTGGTGGGGGACAGCCCCCAGTGAAATCAGAGGTGAGAGCACAAAGCAATACAGTAGGCAGACTCTGGTTTTTTTGGGGGGAGATGCTCGAGAATATCCGGGTGGACTCCTGAGGCTCGATCCCGCATTTGCGTATGCCGAGCCTCCTTCCTCATGACCTTTGTCCAGAGTGGAATGCCTCCCCGGCTCCCGGCACATGATCAGTGCATGCTCAGTCACGATATCAGTGCCTGCTCAGCCACGTGATCACTGACGGCACAGTCACGTGATCAGCGCCTCTCAGTCACGTGATCACCGTATGATAAACACGTGATCAGTGAACGACCAGCCACGTGATCACTGCATGCGCAGTCAGGTGGTCAGTTCCTGATCAGCCACCTGATCAGTGCGTGCACAGTCCCCTGATCAGCGCCTGTCAGTCACTGATCACTGCCTGATAAACACGTGATCAGTGCCCGAACAGCCACGTCATCAGTGCATGCGCAGTCACGTGATCAGTGCATGATAGCCACGTGATCAGTGCGTGCACAGTCCCATGATCAGCGCCTGTCAGTCACTGATCATTGCCTGATAAACACGTGATCAGTGCATGATGAGCCATGTGATCAGTGCCTGATCAGCCACGTCATCAGTGCATGCGCAGTCACGTCATCAGTGCATGATAGCCACGTGATCAGTGCATGCTCAGTCACGTGATCTGGACTTGATCAGCCACGTGATCAGTGCCTGCAGAGTCACGTGATCAGGGCCTGCTGAGCTGCGTGATTCCTGCCGGCTCATCTGCATGACAATTGCCATCTGAGCTGCGTGATTCCTGTCGGCTCATCTGCTTGACAATTGCCAGCTGAGCTGCGTGATTCCTGCCTGGTCACGTGCTTGATTATTGCCAGTTGAGCAGCATGATTCGTCACTGCTGAGCTCCATGCTTATTGCCTGCTGATTGCGTGGTTCGTGTCTGCTCAGCTCTTTGAGTATCGCCTCCTGAGGTCCCTGTTCGGTCGCCACCTGCCGGGGACCAGCCCCAACTGATCCAGGGTATTCGAAGGAGAGATGGCCTAGGCGACTATTTATATGCTAATCAGAGATGTCAAGAATAATAGTATGAGGAGAGCTCAGTAGGAAAATTCGGTGGAGAAAAGAGACTGAGTAGCTTGGTTTACGCGGAAGACCAATCAAACTTCAAGACAAGAAGTTTGCACCACTTACGTAGGCCGCAGGCGCCCTCTCGAATAGCGAAAGGTGCCTCACCCTAGACACCTTCTCGAGTGGGTCTTAGCAGCCCAGGCATAATTAGTGAGCGTGGTGGGTTCCGCGCTCCAGATGGAGACTCAGCTGGAAGTTAAAGGGAAGAATGACAAGGAACTTTATGAATTGGAGCTGTAAGTTAACTCTTTGACAGAGAGAGCGAGATGGTGGTGGGGGACAGCCCCCAGTGAAATCAGAGGTGAGAGCACAAAGCAATACAGTAGGCAGACTCTGGTTTTTTTGGGGGGAGATGCTCGAGAATATCCGGGTGGACTCCTGAGGCTCGATCCCGCATTTGCGTATGCCGAGCCTCCTTCCTCATGACCTTTGTCCAGAGTGGAATGCCTCCCCGGCTCCCGGCACATGATCAGTGCATGCTCAGTCACGATATCAGTGCCTGCTCAGCCACGTGATCACTGACGGCACAGTCACGTGATCAGCGCCTCTCAGTCACGTGATCACCGTATGATAAACACGTGATCAGTGAACGACCAGCCACGTGATCACTGCATGCGCAGTCAGGTGGTCAGTTCCTGATCAGCCACCTGATCAGTGCGTGCACAGTCCCCTGATCAGCGCCTGTCAGTCACTGATCACTGCCTGATAAACACGTGATCAGTGCCCGAACAGCCACGTCATCAGTGCATGCGCAGTCACGTGATCAGTGCATGATAGCCACGTGATCAGTGCGTGCACAGTCCCATGATCAGCGCCTGTCAGTCACTGATCATTGCCTGATAAACACGTGATCAGTGCATGATGAGCCATGTGATCAGTGCCTGATCAGCCACGTCATCAGTGCATGCGCAGTCACGTCATCAGTGCATGATAGCCACGTGATCAGTGCATGCTCAGTCACGTGATCTGGACTTGATCAGCCAGGTGATCAGTGCCTGCAGAATCACGTGATCAGGGCCTGCTGAGCTGCGTGATTCCTGCCGGCTCATCTGCATGACAATTGCCATCTGAGCTGCGTGATTCCTGTCGGCTCATCTGCTTGACAATTGCCAGCTGAGCTGCGTGATTCCTGCCTGGTCACGTGCTTGATTATTGCCAGTTGAGCAGCATGATTCGTCACTGCTGAGCTCCATGCTTATTGCCTGCTGATTGCGTGGTTCGTGTCTGCTCAGCTCTTTGAGGATTGCCTCCTGAGGTCCCTGTTCGGTCGCCACCTGCCGGGGACCAGCCCCAACTGATCCAGGGTATTCGAAGGAGAGATGGCCTAGGCGACTATTTATATGCTAATCAGAGATGTCAAGAATAATAGTATGAGGAGAGCTCAGTAGGAAAATTCGGTGGAGAAAAGAGACTGAGTAGCTTGGTTTACGCGGAAGACCAATCAAACTTCAAGACAAGAAGTTTGCACCACTTACGTAGACCGCAGGCGCCCTCTTGAATAGCGAAAGGTGCCTCACCCTAGACACCTTCTCGAGTGGGTCTTAGCAGCCCAGGCATAATTAGTGAGCGTGGTGGGTTCCGCGCTCCAGATGGAGACTCAGCTGGAAGTTAAAGGGAAGAATGACAAGGAACTTTATGAATTGGAGCTGTAAGTTAACTCTTTGACAGAGAGAGCGAGATGGTGGTGGGGGACAGCCCCCAGTGAAATCAGAGGTGAGAGCACAAAGCAATACAGTAGGCAGACTCTGGTTTTTTTGGGGGAGATGCTCGAGAATATCCGGGTGGACTCCTGAGGCTCGATCCGGCATTTGCGTATGCCGAGCCTCCTTCCTCATGACCTTTGTCCAGAGTGGAATGCCTCCCCGGCCCCCGGCACATGATCAGTGCATGCTCAGTCACGATATCAGTGCATGCTCAGCCACGTGATCACTGACGGCACAGTCCCGTGATCAGCGCCTCTCAGTCACGTGATCACCGTATGATAAACACGTGATCAGTGAACGACCAGCCACGTGATCACTGCATGCGCAGTCAGGTGGTCAGTTCCTGATCAGCCACCTGATCAGTGCGTGCACAGTCCCCTGATCAGCGCCTGTCAGTCACTGATCACTGCCTGATAAATACGTGATCAGTGCCCGAACAGCCACGTCATCAGTGCATGCGCAGTCACGTGATCAGTGCATGATAGCCACGGGATCAGTGCGTGCACAGTCCCATGATCAGCGCCTGTCAGTCACTGATCATTGCCTGATAAACACGTGATCAGTGCATGATGAGCCATGTGATCAGTGCCTGATCAGCCACGTCATCAGTGCATGCGCAGTCACGTCATCAGTGCATGATAGCCACGTGATCAGTGCATGCTCAGTCACGTGATCTGGACTTGATCAGCCAGGTGATCAGTGCCTGCAGAATCACGTGATCAGGGCCTGCTGAGCTGCGTGATTCCTGCCGGCTCATCTGCATGACAATTGCCATCTGAGCTGCGTGATTCCTGTCGGCTCATCTGCTTGACAATTGCCAGCTGAGCTGCGTGATTCCTGCCTGGTCACGTCCTTGATTATTGCCAGTTGAGCAGCATGATTCGTCACTGCTGAGCTCCATGCTTATTGCCTGCTGATTGCGTGGTTCGTGTCTGCTCAGCTCTTTGAGGATTGCCTCCTGAGGTCCCTGTTCGGTCGCCACCTGCCGGGGACCAGCCCCAACTGATCCAGGGTATTCGAAGGAGAGATGGCCTAGGCGACTATTTATATGCTAATCAGAGATGTCAAGAATAATAGTATGAGGAGAGCTCAGTAGGAAAATTCGGTGGAGAAAAGAGACTGAGTAGCTTGGTTTACGCGGAAGACCAATCAAACTTCAAGACAAGAAGTTTGCACCACTTACGTAGGCCGCAGGCGCCCTCTCGAATAGCGAAAGGTGCCTCACCCTAGACACCTTCTCGAGTGGGTCTTAGCAGCCCAGGCATAATTAGTGAGCGTGGTGGGTTCCGCGCTCCAGATGGAGACTCAGCTGGAAGTTAAAGGGAAGAATGACAAGGAACTTTATGAATTGGAGCTGTAAGTTAACTCTTTGACAGAGAGAGCGAGATGGTGGTGGGGGACAGCCCCCAGTGAAATCAGAGGTGAGAGCACAAAGCAATACAGTAGGCAGACTCTGGTTTTTTTGGGGGGAGATGCTCGAGAATATCCGGGTGGACTCCTGAGGCTCGATCCCGCATTTGCGTATGCCGAGCCTCCTTCCTCATGACCTTTGTCCAGAGTGGAATGCCTCCCCGGCTCCCGGCACATGATCAGTGCATGCTCAGTCACGATATCAGTGCCTGCTCAGCCACGTGATCACTGACGGCACAGTCACGTGATCAGCGCCTCTCAGTCACGTGATCACCGTATGATAAACACGTGATCAGTGAACGACCAGCCACGTGATCACTGCATGCGCAGTCAGGTGGTCAGTTCCTGATCAGCCACCTGATCAGTGCGTGCACAGTCCCCTGATCAGCGCCTGTCAGTCACTGATCACTGCCTGATAAACACGTGATCAGTGCCCGAACAGCCACGTCATCAGTGCATGCGCAGTCACGTGATCAGTGCATGATAGCCACGTGATCAGTGCGTGCACAGTCCCATGATCAGCGCCTGTCAGTCACTGATCATTGCCTGATAAACACGTGATCAGTGCATGATGAGCCATGTGATCAGTGCCTGATCAGCCACGTCATCAGTGCATGCGCAGTCACGTCATCAGTGCATGATAGCCACGTGATCAGTGCATGCTCAGTCACGTGATCTGTACTTGATCAGCCAGGTGATCAGTGCCTGCAGAGTCACGTGATCAGGGCCTGCTGAGCTGCGTGATTCCTGCCGGCTCATCTGCATGACAATTGCCATCTGAGCTGCGTGATTCCTGTCGGCTCATCTGCTTGACAATTGCCAGCTGAGCTGCGTGATTCCTGCCTGGTCACGTGCTTGATTATTGCCAGTTGAGCAGCATGATTCGTCACTGCTGAGCTCCATGCTTATTGCCTGCTGATTGCGTGGTTCGTGTCTGCTCAGCTCTTTGAGTATCGCCTCCTGAGGTCCCTGTTCGGTCGCCACCTGCCGGGGACCAGCCCCAACTGATCCAGGGTATTCGAAGGAGAGATGGCCTAGGCGAGTATTTATATGCTAATCAGAGATGTCAAGAATAATAGTATGAGGAGAGCTCAGTAGGAAAATTCGGTGGAGAAAAGAGACTGAGTAGCTTGGTTTACGCGGAAGACCAATCAAACTTCAAGACAAGAAGTTTGCACCACTTACGTAGGCCGCAGGCGCCCTCTCGAATAGCGAAAGGTGCCTCACCCTAGACACCTTCTCGAGTGGGTCTTAGCAGCCCAGGCATAATTAGTGAGCGTGGTGGGTTCCGCGCTCCAGATGGAGACTCAGCTGGAAGTTAAAGGGAAGAATGACAAGGAACTTTATGAATTGGAGCTGTAAGTTAACTCTTTGACAGAGAGAGCGAGATGGTGGTGGGGGACAGCCCCCAGTGAAATCAGAGGTGAGAGCACAAAGCAATACAGTAGGCAGACTCTGGTTTTTTTGGGGGGAGATGCTCGAGAATATCCGGGTGGACTCCTGAGGCTCGATCCCGCATTTGCGTATGCCGAGCCTCCTTCCTCATGACCTTTGTCCAGAGTGGAATGCCTCCCCGGCTCCCGGCACATGATCAGTGCATGCTCAGTCACGATATCAGTGCCTGCTCAGCCACGTGATCACTGACGGCACAGTCACGTGATCAGCGCCTCTCAGTCACGTGATCACCGTATGATAAACACGTGATCAGTGAACGACCAGCCACGTGATCACTGCATGCGCAGTCAGGTGGTCAGTTCCTGATCAGCCACCTGATCAGTGCGTGCACAGTCCCCTGATCAGCGCCTGTCAGTCACTGATCACTGCCTGATAAACACGTGATCAGTGCCCGAACAGCCACGTCATCAGTGCATGCGCAGTCACGTGATCAGTGCATGATAGCCACGTGATCAGTGCGTGCACAGTCCCATGATCAGCGCCTGTCAGTCACTGATCATTGCCTGATAAACACGTGATCAGTGCATGATGAGCCATGTGATCAGTGCCTGATCAGCCACGTCATCAGTGCATGCGCAGTCACGTCATCAGTGCATGATAGCCACGTGATCAGTGCATGCTCAGTCACGTGATCTGGACTTGATCAGCCAGGTGATCAGTGCCTGCAGAATCACGTGATCAGGGCCTGCTGAGCTGCGTGATTCCTGCCGGCTCATCTGCATGACAATTGCCATCTGAGCTGCGTGATTCCTGTCGGCTCATCTGCTTGACAATTGCCAGCTGAGCTGCGTGATTCCTGCCTGGTCACGTGCTTGATTATTGCCAGTTGAGCAGCATGATTCGTCACTGCTGAGCTCCATGCTTATTGCCTGCTGATTGCGTGGTTCGTGTCTGCTCAGCTCTTTGAGTATCGCCTCCTGAGGTCCCTGTTCGGTCGCCACCTGCCGGGGACCAGCCCCAACTGATCCAGGGTATTCGAAGGAGAGATGGCCTAGGCGACTATTTATATGCTAATCAGAGATGTCAAGAATAATAGTATGAGGAGAGCTCAGTAGGAAAATTCGGTGGAGAAAAGAGACTGAGTAGCTTGGTTTACGCGGAAGACCAATCAAACTTCAAGACAAGAAGTTTGCACCACTTACGTAGGCCGCAGGCGCCCTCTCGAATAGCGAAAGGTGCCTCACCCTAGACACCTTCTCGAGTGGGTCTTAGCAGCCCAGGCATAATTAGTGAGCGTGGTGGGTTCCGCGCTCCAGATGGAGACTCAGCTGGAAGTTAAAGGGAAGAATGACAAGGAACTTTATGAATTGGAGCTGTAAGTTAACTCTTTGACAGAGAGAGCGAGATGGTGGTGGGGGACAGCCCCCAGTGAAATCAGAGGTGAGAGCACAAAGCAATACAGTAGGCAGACTCTGGGTTTTTTGGGGGGAGATGCTCGAGAATATCCGGGTGGACTCCTGAGGCTCGATCCCGCATTTGCGTATGCCGAGCCTCCTTCCTCATGACCTTTGTCCAGAGTGGAATGCCTCCCCGGCTCCCGGCACATGATCAGTGCATGCTCAGTCACGATATCAGTGCCTGCTCAGCCACGTGATCACTGACGGCACAGTCACGTGATCAGCGCCTCTCAGTCACGTGATCACCGTATGATAAACACGTGATCAGTGAACGACCAGCCACGTGATCACTGCATGCGCAGTCAGGTGGTCAGTTCCTGATCAGCCACCTGATCAGTGCGTGCACAGTCCCCTGATCAGCGCCTGTCAGTCACTGATCACTGCCTGATAAACACGTGATCAGTGCCCGAACAGCCACGTCATCAGTGCATGCGCAGTCACGTGATCAGTGCATGATAGCCACGTGATCAGTGCGTGCACAGTCCCATGATCAGCGCCTGTCAGTCACTGATCATTGCCTGATAAACACGTGATCAGTGCATGATGAGCCATGTGATCAGTGCCTGATCAGCCACGTCATCAGTGCATGCGCAGTCACGTCATCAGTGCATGATAGCCACGTGATCAGTGCATGCTCAGTCACGTGATCTGGACTTGATCAGCCAGGTGATCAGTGCCTGCAGAGTCACGTGATCAGGGCCTGCTGAGCTGCGTGATTCCTGCCGGCTCATCTGCATGACAATTGCCATCTGAGCTGCGTGATTCCTGTCGGCTCATCTGCTTGACAATTGCCAGCTGAGCTGCGTGATTCCTGCCTGGTCACGTGCTTGATTATTGCCAGTTGAGCAGCATGATTCGTCACTGCTGAGCTCCATGCTTATTGCCTGCTGATTGCGTGGTTCGTGTCTGCTCAGCTCTTTGAGTATCGCCTCCTGAGGTCCCTGTTCGGTCGCCACCTGCCGGGGACCAGCCCCAACTGATCCAGGGTATTCGAAGGAGAGATGGCCTAGGCGACTATTTATATGCTAATCAGAGATGTCAAGAATAATAGTATGAGGAGAGCTCAGTAGGAAAATTCGGTGGAGAAAAGAGACTGAGTAGCTTGGTTTACGCGGAAGACCAATCAAACTTCAAGACAAGAAGTTTGCACCACTTACGTAGGCCGCAGGCGCCCTCTCGAATAGCGAAAGGTGCCTCACCCTAGACACCTTCTCGAGTGGGTCTTAGCAGCCCAGGCATAATTAGTGAGCGTGGTGGGTTCCGCGCTCCAGATGGAGACTCAGCTGGAAGTTAAAGGGAAGAATGACAAGGAACTTTATGAATTGGAGCTGTAAGTTAACTCTTTGACAGAGAGAGCGAGATGGTGGTGGGGGACAGCCCCCAGTGAAATCAGAGGTGAGAGCACAAAGCAATACAGTAGGCAGACTCTGGTTTTTTTGGGGGAGATGCTCGAGAATATCCGGGTGGACTCCTGAGGCTCGATCCCGCATTTGCGTATGCCGAGCCTCCTTCCTCATGACCTTTGTCCAGAGTGGAATGCCTCCCCGGCTCCCGGCACATGATCAGTGCATGCTCAGTCACGATATCAGTGCCTGCTCAGCCACGTGATCACTGACGGCACAGTCACGTGATCAGCGCCTCTCAGTCACGTGATCACCGTATGATAAACACGTGATCAGTGAACGACCAGCCACGTGATCACTGCATGCGCAGTCAGGTGGTCAGTTCCTGATCAGCCACCTGATCAGTGCGTGCACAGTCCCCTGATCAGCGCCTGTCAGTCACTGATCACTGCCTGATAAACACGTGATCAGTGCCCGAACAGCCACGTCATCAGTGCATGCGCAGTCACGTGATCAGTGCATGATAGCCACGTGATCAGTGCGTGCACAGTCCCATGATCAGCGCCTGTCAGTCACTGATCATTGCCTGATAAACACGTGATCAGTGCATGATGAGCCATGTGATCAGTGCCTGATCAGCCACGTCATCAGTGCATGCGCAGTCACGTCATCAGTGCATGATAGCCACGTGATCAGTGCATGCTCAGTCACGTGATCTGTACTTGATCAACCAGGTGATCAGTGCCTGCAGAATCACGTGATCAGGGCCTGCTGAGCTGCGTGATTCCTGCCGGCTCATCTGCATGACAATTGCCATCTGAGCTGCGTGATTCCTGTCGGCTCATCTGCTTGACAATTGCCAGCTGAGCTGCGTGATTCCTGCCTGGTCACGTGCTTGATTATTGCCAGTTGAGCAGCATGATTCGTCACTGCTGAGCTCCATGCTTATTGCCTGCTGATTGCGTGGTTCGTGTCTGCTCAGCTCTTTGAGTATCGCCTCCTGAGGTCCCTGTTCGGTCGCCACCTGCCGGGGACCAGCCCCAACTGATCCAGGGTATTCGAAGGAGAGATGGCCTAGGCGACTATTTATATGCTAATCAGAGATGTCAAGAATAATAGTATGAGGAGAGCTCAGTAGGAAAATTCGGTGGAGAAAAGAGACTGAGTAGCTTGGTTTACGCGGAAGACCAATCAAACTTCAAGACAAGAAGTTTGCACCACTTACGTAGGCCGCAGGCGCCCTCTCGAATAGCGAAAGGTGCCTCACCCTAGACACCTTCTCGAGGCGGTCTTAGCAGCCCAGGCATAATTAGTAAGCGTGGTGGGTTCCGTGCTCCAGATGGAGACTCAGCTGGAAGTTAAAGGGAAGAATGACAAGGAACTTTATGAATTGGAGCTGTAAGTTAACTCTTTGACAGAGAGAGCGAGATGGTGGTGGGGGACAGCCCCCAGTGAAATCAGAGGTGAGAGCACAAAGCAATACAGTAGGCAGACTCTGGTTTTTTTGGGGGGAGATGCTCGAGAATATCCGGGTGGACTCCTGAGGCTCGATCCCGCATTTGCGTATGCCGAGCCTCCTTCCTCATGACCTTTGTCCAGAGTGGAATGCCTCCCCGGCTCCCGGCACATGATCAGTGCATGCTCAGTCACGATATCAGTGCCTGCTCAGCCACGTGATCACTGACGGCACAGTCACGTGATCAGCGCCTCTCAGTCACGTGATCACCGTATGATAAACACGTGATCAGTGAACGACCAGCCACGTGATCACTGCATGCGCAGTCAGGTGGTCAGTTCCTGATCAGCCACCTGATCAGTGCGTGCACAGTCCCCTGATCAGCGCCTGTCAGTCACTGATAACTGCCTGATAAACACGTGATCAGTGCCCGAACAGCCACGTCATCAGTGCATGCGCAGTCACGTGATCAGTGCATGATAGCCACGTGATCAGTGCGTGCACAGTCCCATGATTAGCGCCTGTCAGTCACTGATCATTGCCTGATAAACACGTGATCAGTGCATGATGAGCCATGTGATCAGTGCCTGATCAGCCACGTCATCAGTGCATGCGCAGTCACGTCATCAGTGCATGATAGCCACGTGATCAGTGCATGCTCAGTCACGTGATCTGGACTTGATCAGCCGTGATCAGTGCCTGCAGAATCACGTGATCAGGGCCTGCTGAGCTGCGTGATTCCTGCCGGCTCATCTGCATGACAATTGCCATCTGAGCTGCGTGATTCCTGTCGGCTCATCTGCTTGACAATTGCCAGCTGAGCTGCGTGATTCCTGCCTGGTCACGTGCTTGATTATTGCCAGTTGAGCAGCATGATTCGTCACTGCTGAGCTCCATGCTTATTGCCTGCTGATTGCGTGGTTCGTGTCTGCTCAGCTCTTTGAGTATCGCCTCCTGAGGTCCCTGTTCGGTCGCCACCTGCCGGGGACCAGCCCCAACTGATCCAGGGTATTCGAAGGAGAGATGGCCTAGGCGACTATTTATATGCTAATCAGAGATGTCAAGAATAATAGTATGAGGAGAGCTCAGTAGGAAAATTCGGTGGAGAAAAGAGACTGAGTAGCTTGGTTTACGCGGAAGACCAATCAAACTTCAAGACAAGAAGTTTGCACCACTTACGTAGGCCGCAGGCGCCCTCTCGAATAGCGAAAGGTGCCTCACCCTAGACACCTTCTCGAGTGGGTCTTAGCAGCCCAGGCATAATTAGTGAGCGTGGTGGGTTCCGCGCTCCAGATGGAGACTCAGCTGGAAGTTAAAGGGAAGAATGACAAGGAACTTTATGAATTGGAGCTGTAAGTTAACTCTTTGACAGAGAGAGCGAGATGGTGGTGGGGGACAGCCCCCAGTGAAATCAGAGGTGAGAGCACAAAGCAATACAGTAGGCAGACTCTGGGTTTTTTGGGGGAGATGCTCGAGAATATCCGGGTGGACTCCTGAGGCTCGATCCCGCATTTGCGTATGCCGAGCCTCCTTCCTCATGACCTTTGTCCAGAGTGGAATGCCTCCCCGGCCCCCGGCACATGATCAGTGCATGCTCAGTCACGATATCAGTGCATGCTCAGCCACGTGATCACTGACGGCACAGTCACGTGATCAGCGCCTCTCAGTCACGTGATCACCGTATGATAAACACGTGATCAGTGAACGACCAGCCACGTGATCACTGCATGCGCGGTCAGGTGGTCAGTTCCTGATCAGCCACCTGATCAGTGCGTGCACAGTCCCCTGATCAGCGCCTGTCAGTCACTGATCACTGCCTGATAAACACGTGATCAGTGCCCGAACAGCCACGTCATCAGTGCATGCGCAGTCACGTGATCAGTGCATGATAGCCACGTGATCAGTGCGTGCACAGTCCCATGATCAGCGCCTGTCAGTCACTGATCATTGCCTGATAAACACGTGATCAGTGCATGATGAGCCATGTGATCAGTGCCTGATCAGCCACGTCATCAGTGCATGCGCAGTCACGTCATCAGTGCATGATAGCCACGTGATCAGTGCATGCTCAGTCACGTGATCTGGACTTGATCAGCCAGGTGATCAGTGCCTGCAGAGTCACGTGATCAGGGCCTGCTGAGCTGCGTGATTCCTGCCGGCTCATCTGCATGACAATTGCCATCTGAGCTGCGTGATTCCTGTCGGCTCATCTGCTTGACAATTGCCAGCTGAGCTGCGTGATTCCTGCCTGGTCACGTGCTTGATTATTGCCAGTTGAGCAGCATGATTCGTCACTGCTGAGCTCCATGCTTATTGCCTGCTGATTGCGTGGTTCGTGTCTGCTCAGCTCTTTGAGTATCGCCTCCTGAGGTCCCTGTTCGGTCGCCACCTGCCGGGGACCAGCCCCAACTGATCCAGGGTATTCGAAGGAGAGATGGCCTAGGCGACTATTTATATGCTAATCAGAGATGTCAAGAATAATAGTATGAGGAGAGCTCAGTAGGAAAATTCGGTGGAGAAAAGAGACTGAGTAGCTTGGTTTACGCGGAAGACCAATCAAACTTCAAGACAAGAAGTTTGCACCACTTACGTAGGCCGCAGGCGCCCTCTCGAATAGCGAAAGGTGCCTCACCCTAGACACCTTCTCGAGTGGGTCTTAGCAGCCCAGGCATAATTAGTGAGCGTGGTGGGTTCCGCGCTCCAGATGGAGACTCAGCTGGAAGTTAAAGGGAAGAATGACAAGGAACTTTATGAATTGGAGCTGTAAGTTAACTCTTTGACAGAGAGAGCGAGACGGTGGTGGGGGACAGCCCCCAGTGAAATCAGAGGTGAGAGCACAAAGCAATACAGTAGGCAGACTCTGGTTTTTTGGGGGGAGATGCTCGAGAATATCCGGGTGGACTCCTGAGGCTCGATCCCGCATTTGCGTATGCCGAGCCTCCTTCCTCATGACCTTTGTCCAGAGTGGAATGCCTCCCCGGCTCCCGGCACATGATCAGTGCATGCTCAGTCACGATAACAGTGCATGCTCAGCCACGTGATCACTGACGGCACAGTCACGTGATCAGCGCCTCTCAGTCCCGTGATCACCGTATGATAAACACGTGATCAGTGAACGACCAGCCACGTGATCACTGCATGCGCAGTCAGGTGGTCAGTTCCTGATCAGCCACCTGATCAGTGCATGCACAGTCCCCTGATCAGTGCCTGTCAGGCTCTGATCACTGCCTGATAAACACGTGATCAGTGCCCGAACAGCCACGTCATCAGTGCATGCGCAGTCACGTGATCAGTGCATGATAGCCACGGGATCAGTGCGTGCACAGTCCCATGATCAGCGCCTGTCAGTCACTGATCATTGCCTGATAAACACGTGATCAGTGCATGATGAGCCATGTGATCAGTGCCTGATCAGCCACGTCATCAGTGCATGCGCAGTCACGTCATCAGTGCATGATAGCCACGTGATCAGTGCATGCTCAGTCACGTGATCTGTACTTGATCAGCCAGGTGATCAGTGCCTGCAGAATCACGTGATCAGGGCCTGCTGAGCTGCGTGATTCCTGCCGGCTCATCTGCATGACAATTGCCATCTGAGCTGCGTGATTCCTGTCGGCTCATCTGCTTGACAATTGCCAGCTGAGCTGCGTGATTCCTGCCTGGTCACGTGCTTGATTATTGCCAGTTGAGCAGCATGATTCGTCACTGCTGAGCTCCATGCTTATTGCCTGCTGATTGCGTGGTTCGTGTCTGCTCAGCTCTTTGAGTATCGCCTCCTGAGGTCCCTGTTCGGTCGCCACCTGCCGGGGACCAGCCCCAACTGATCCCGGGTATTCGAAGGAGAGATGGCCTAGGCGACTATTTATATGCTAATCAGAGATGTCAAGAATAATAGTATGAGGAGAGCTCAGTCGGAAAATTCGGTGGAGAAAAGAGACTGAGTAGCTTGGTTTACGCGGAAGACCAATCAAACTTCAAGACAAGAAGTTTGCACCACTTACGTAGGCCGCAGGCGCCCTCTCGAATAGCGAAAGGTGCCTCACCCTAGACACCTTCTCGAGTGGGTCTTAGCAGCCCAGGAATAATTACTGAGCGTGGTGGGTTCCGCGCTCCAGATGGAGACTCAGCTGGAAGTTAAAGGGAAGAATGACAAGGAACTTTATGAATTGGAGCTGTAAGTTAACTCTTTGACAGAGAGAGCGAGATGGTGGTGGGGGACAGCCCCCAGTGAAATCAGAAGTGAGAGCACAAAGCAATACAGTAGGCAGACTCTGGTTTTTTGGGGGGAGATGCTCGAAAATATCCGGGTGGACTCCTGAGGCTCGATCCCACATTTGCGTATGCCGAGCCTCCTTCCTCATGACCTTTGTCCAGAGTGGAATGCCTCCCCGGCTCCCGGCACATGATCAGTGCATGCTCAGTCACGATATCAGTGCATGCTCAGCCACGTGATCACTGACGGCACAGTCACGTGATCAGCGCCTCTCAGTCACGTGATCACCGTATGATAAACACGTGATCAGTGAACGACCAGCCACGTGATCACTGCATGCGCAGTCAGGTGGTCAGTTCCTGATCAGCCACCTGATCAGTGCGTGCACAGTCCCCTGATCAGCGCCTGTCAGTCACTGATCACTGCCTGATAAACACGTGATCAGTGCGCGAACAGCCACGTCATCAGTGCATGCGCAGTCACGTGATCAGTGCATGATAGCCACGTGATCAGTGCGTGCACAGTCCCATGATCAGCGCCTGTCAGTCACTGATCATTGCCTGATAAACACGTGATCAGTGCATGATGAGCCATGTGATCAGTGCCTGATCAGCCACGTCATCAGTGCATGCGCAGTCACGTCATCAGTGCATGATAGCCACGTGATCAGTGCATGCTCAGTCACGTGATCTGGACTTGATCAGCCAGGTGATCAGTGCCTGCAGAGTCACGTGATCAGGGCCTGCTGAGATGCGTGATTCCTGCCGGCTCATCTGCATGACAATTGCCATCTGAGCTGCGTGATTCCTGTCGGCTCATCTGCTTGACAATTGCCAGCTGAGCTGCGTGATTCCTGCCTGGTCACGTGCTTGATTATTGCCAGTTGAGCAGCATGATTCGTCACTGCTGAGCTCCATGCTTATTGCCTGCTGATTGCGTGGTTCGTGTCTGCTCAGCTCTTTGAGTATCGCCTCCTGAGGTCCCTGTTCGGTCGCCACCTGCCGGGGACCAGCCCCAACTGATCCAGGGTATTCGAAGGAGAGATGGCCTAGGCGACTATTTATATGCTAATCAGAGATGTCAAGAATAATAGTATGAGGAGAGCTCAGTAGGAAAATTCGGTGGAGAAAAGAGACTGAGTAGCTTGGTTTACGCGGAAGACCAATCAAACTTCAAGACAAGAAGTTTGCACCACTTACGTAGGCCGCAGGCGCCCTCTCGAATAGCGAAAGGTGCCTCACCCTAGACACCTTCTCGAGTGGGTCTTAGCAGCCCAGGCATAATTAGTGAGCATGGTGGGTTCCGCGCTCCAGATGGAGACTCAGCTGGAAGTTAAAGGGAAGAATGACAAGGAACTTTATGAATTGGAGCTGTAAGTTAACTCTTTGACAGAGAGAGCGAGATGGTGGTGGGGGACAGCCCCCAGTGAAATCAGAAGTGAGAGCACAAAGCAATAGAGTAGGCAGACTCTGGGTTTTTTTTGGGGGAGATGCTCGAGAATATCCGGGTGGACTCCTGAGGCTCGATCCCGCATTTGCGTATGCCGAGCCTCCTTCCTCATGACCTTTGTCCAGAGTGGAATGCCTCCCCGGCTCCCGGCACATGATCAGTGCATGCTCAGTCACGATATCAGTGCATGCTCAGCCACGTGATCACTGACGGCACAGTCACGTGATCAGCGCCTCTCAGTCACGTGATCACCGTATGATAAACACGTGATCAGTGAACGACCAGCCACGTGATCACTGCATGCGCAGTCAGGTGGTCAGTTCCTGATCAGCCACCTGATCAGTGCGTGCACAGTCCCCTGATCAGCGCCTGTCAGTCACTGATCACTGCCTGATAAACACGTGATCAGTGCCCGAACAGCCACGTCATCAGTGCATGCGCAGTCACGTGATCAGTGCATGATAGCCACGTGATCAGTGCGTGCACAGTCCCATGATCAGCGCCTGTCAGTCACTGATCATTGCCTGATAAACACGTGATCAGTGCATGATGAGCCATGTGATCAGTGCCTGATCAGCCACGTCATCAGTGCATGCGCAGTCACGTCATCAGTGCATGATAGCCACGTGATCAGTGCATGCTCAGTCACGTGATCTGGACTTGATCAGCCACGTGATCAGTGCCTGCAGAGTCACGTGATCAGGGCCTGCTGAGCTGCGTGATTCCTGCCGGCTCATCTGCATGACAATTGCCATCTGAGCTGCGTGATTCCTGTCGGCTCATCTGCTTGACAATTGCCAGCTGAGCTGCGTGATTCCTGCCTGGTCACGTGCTTGATTATTGCCAGTTGAGCAGCATGATTCGTCACTGCTGAGCTCCATGCTTATTGCCTGCTGATTGCGTGGTTCGTGTCTGCTCAGCTCTTTGAGTATTGCCTCCTGAGGTCCCTGTTCGGTCGCCACCTGCCGGGGACCAGCCCCAACTGATCCAGGGTATTCGAAGGAGAGATGGCCTAGGCGACTATTTATATGCTAATCAGAGATGTCAAGAATAATAGTATGAGGAGAGCTCAGTAGGAAAATTCGGTGGAGAAAAGAGACTGAGTAGCTTGGTTTACGCGGAAGACCAATCAAACTTCAAGACAAGAAGTTTGCACCACTTACGTAGGCCGCAGGCGCCCTCTCGAATAGCGAAAGGTGCCTCACCCTAGACACCTTCTCGAGTGGGTCTTAGCAGCCCAGGCATAATTAGTAAGCGTGGTGGGTTCCGCGCTCCAGATGGAGACTCAGCTGGAAGTTAAAGGGAAGAATGACAAGGAACTTTATGAATTGGAGCTGTAAGTTAACTCTTTGACAGAGAGAGCGAGATGGTGGTGGGGGACAGCCCCCAGTGAAATCAGAGGTGAGAGCACAAAGCAATACAGTAGGCAGACTCCGGTTTTTTTGGGGGAGATGCTCGAGAATATCCGGGTGGACTCCTGAGGCTCGATCCCGCATTTGCGTATGCCGAGCCTCCTTCCTCATGACCTTTGTCCAGAGTGGAATGCCTCCCCGGCTCCCGGCACATGATCAGTGCATGCTCAGTCACGATATCAGTGCCTGCTCAGCCACGTGATCACTGACGGCACAGTCACGTGATCAGCGCCTCTCAGTCACGTGATCACCGTATGATAAACACGTGATCAGTGAACGACCAGCCACGTGATCACTGCATGCGCAGTCAGGTGGTCAGTTCCTGATCAGCCACCTGATCAGTGCGTGCACAGTCCCCTGATCAGCGCCTGTCAGTCACTGATCACTGCCTGATAAACACGTGATCAGTGCCCGAACAGCCACGTCATCAGTGCATGCGCAGTCACGTGATCAGTGCATGATAGCCACGTGATCAGTGCGTGCACAGTCCCATGATCAGCGCCTGTCAGTCACTGATCATTGCCTGATAAACACGTGATCAGTGCATGATGAGCCATGTGATCAGTGCCCGATCAGCCACGTCATCAGTGCATGCGCAGTCACGTCATCAGTGCATGATAGCCACGTGATCAGTGCATGCTCAGTCACGTGATCTGGACTTGATCAGCCACGTGATCAGTGCCTGCAGAGTCACGTGATCAGGGCCTGCTGAGCTGCGTGATTCCTGCCGGCTCATCTGCATGACAATTGCCATCTGAGCTGCGTGATTCCTGTCGGCTCATCTGCTTGACAATTGCCAGCTGAGCTGCGTGATTCCTGCCTGGTCACGTGCTTGATTATTGCCAGTTGAGCAGCATGATTCGTCACTGCTGAGCTCCATGCTTATTGCCTGCTGATTGCGTGGTTCGTGTCTGCTCAGCTCTTTGAGTATTGCCTCCTGAGGTCCCTGTTCGGTCGCCACCTGCCGGGGACCAGCCCCAACTGATCCAGGGTATTCGAAGGAGAGATGGCCTAGGCGACTATTTATATGCTAATCAGAGATGTCAAGAATAATAGTATGAGGAGAGCTCAGTAGGAAAATTCGGTGGAGAAAAGAGACTGAGTAGCTTGGTTTACGCGGAAGACCAATCAAACTTCAAGACAAGAAGTTTGCACCACTTACGTAGGCCGCAGGGCCCTCTCGAATAGCGAAAGGTGCCTCACCCTAGACACCTTCTCGAGTGGGTCTTAGCAGCCCAGGCATAATTAGTAAGCGTGGTGGGTTCCGCGCTCCAGATGGAGACTCAGCTGGAAGTTAAAGGGAAGAATGACAAGGAACTTTATGAATTGGAGCTGTAAGTTAACTCTTTGACAGAGAGAGCGAGATGGTGGTGGGGGACAGCCCCCAGTGAAATCAGAGGTGAGAGCACAAAGCAATACAGTAGGCAGACTCTGGTTTTTTTGGGGGGAGATGCTCGAGAATATCCGGGTGGACTCCTGAGGCTCGATCCCGCATTTGCGTATGCCGAGCCTCCTTCCTCATGACCTTTGTCCAGAGTGGAATGCCTCCCCGGCTCCCGGCACATGATCAGTGCATGCTCAGTCACGATATCAGTGCCTGCTCAGCCACGTGATCACTGACGGCACAGTCACGTGATCAGCGCCTCTCAGTCACGTGATCACCGTATGATAAACACGTGATCAGTGAACGACCAGCCACGTGATCACTGCATGCGCGGTCAGGTGGTCAGTTCCTGATCAGCCACCTGATCAGTGCGTGCACAGTCCCCTGATCAGCGCCTGTCAGTCACTGATCACTGCCTGATAAACACGTGATCAGTGCCCGAACAGCCACGTCATCAGTGCATGCGCAGTCACGTGATCAGTGCATGATAGCCACGTGATCAGTGCGTGCACAGTCCCATGATCAGCGCCTGTCAGTCACTGATCATTGCCTGATAAACACGTGATCAGTGCATGATGAGCCATGTGATCAGTGCCCGATCAGCCACGTCATCAGTGCATGCGCAGTCACGTCATCAGTGCATGATAGCCACGTGATCAGTGCATGCTCAGTCACGTGATCTGGACTTGATCAGCCACGTGATCAGTGCCTGCAGAGTCACGTGATCAGGGCCTGCTGAGCTGCGTGATTCCTGCCGGCTCATCTGCATGACAATTGCCATCTGAGCTGCGTGATTCCTGTCGGCTCATCTGCTTGACAATTGCCAGCTGAGCTGCGTGATTCCTGCCTGGTCACGTGCTTGATTATTGCCAGTTGAGCAGCATGATTCGTCACTGCTGAGCTCCATGCTTATTGCCTGCTGATTGCGTGGTTCGTGTCTGCTCAGCTCTTTGAGTATTGCCTCCTGAGGTCCCTGTTCGGTCGCCACCTGCCGGGGACCAGCCCCAACTGATCCAGGGTATTCGAAGGAGAGATGGCCTAGGCGACTATTTATATGCTAATCAGAGATGTCAAGAATAATAGTATGAGGAGAGCTCAGTAGGAAAATTCGGTGGAGAAAAGAGACTGAGTAGCTTGGTTTACGCGGAAGACCAATCAAACTTCAAGACAAGAAGTTTGCACCACTTACGTAGGCCGCAGGCGCCCTCTCGAATAGCGAAAGGTGCCTCACCCTAGACACCTTCTCGAGTGGGTCTTAGCAGCCCAGGCATAATTAGTAAGCGTGGTGGGTTCCGCGCTCCAGATGGAGACTCAGCTGGAAGTTAAAGGGAAGAATGACAAGGAACTTTATGAATTGGAGCTGTAAGTTAACTCTTTGACAGAGAGAGCGAGATGGTGGTGGGGGACAGCCCCCAGTGAAATCAGAGGTGAGAGCACAAAGCAATACAGTAGGCAGACTCTGGTTTTTTGGGGGGAGATGCTCGAGAATATCCGGGTGGACTCCTGAGGCTCGATCCCGCATTTGCGTATGCCGAGCCTCCTTCCTCATGACCTTTGTCCAGAGTGGAATGCCTCCCCGGCTCCCGGCACATGATCAGTGCATGCTCAGTCACGATATCAGTGCCTGCTCAGCCACGTGATCACTGACGGCACAGTCACGTGATCAGCGCCTCTCAGTCACGTGATCACCGTATGATAAACACGTGATCAGTGAACGACCAGCCACGTGATCACTGCATGCGCAGTCAGGTGGTCAGTTCCTGATCAGCCACCTGATCAGTGCGTGCACAGTCCCCTGATCAGCGCCTGTCAGTCACTGATCACTGCCTGATAAACACGTGATCAGTGCCCGAACAGCCACGTCATCAGTGCATGCGCAGTCACGTGATCAGTGCATGATAGCCACGTGATCAGTGCGTGCACAGTCCCATGATCAGCGCCTGTCAGTCACTGATCATTGCCTGATAAACACGTGATCAGTGCATGATGAGCCATGTGATCAGTGCCTGATCAGCCACGTCATCAGTGCATGCGCAGTCACGTCATCAGTGCATGATAGCCACGTGATCAGTGCATGCTCAGTCACGTGATCTGTACTTGATCAGCCACGTGATCAGTGCCTGCAGAGTCACGTGATCAGGGCCTGCTGAGCTGCGTGATTCCTGCCGGCTCATCTGCATGACAATTGCCATCTGAGCTGCGTGATTCCTGTCGGCTCATCTGCTTGACAATTGCCAGCTGAGCTGCGTGATTCCTGCCTGGTCACGTGCTTGATTATTGCCAGTTGAGCAGCATGATTCGTCACTGCTGAGCTCCATGCTTATTGCCTGCTGATTGCGTGGTTCGTGTCTGCTCAGCTCTTTGAGTATTGCCTCCTGAGGTCCCTGTTCGGTCGCCACCTGCCGGGGACCAGCCCCAACTGATCCAGGGTATTCGAAGGAGAGATGGCCTAGGCGACTATTTATATGCTAATCAGAGATGTCAAGAATAATAGTATGAGGAGAGCTCAGTAGGAAAATTCGGTGGAGAAAAGAGACTGAGTAGCTTGGTTTACGCGGAAGACCAATCAAACTTCAAGACAAGAAGTTTGCACCACTTACGTAGGCCGCAGGCGCCCTCTCGAATAGCGAAAGGTGCCTCACCCTAGACACCTTCTCGAGTGGGTCTTAGCAGCCCAGGCATAATTAGTGAGCGTGGTGGGTTCCGCGCTCCAGATGGAGACTCAGCTGGAAGTTAAAGGGAAGAATGACAAGGAACTTTATGAATTGGAGCTGTAAGTTAACTCTTTGACAGAGAGAGCGAGATGGTGGTGGGGGACAGCCCCCAGTGAAATCAGAGGTGAGAGCACAAAGCAATACAGTAGGCAGACTCTGGTTTTTTGGGGGGAGATGCTCGAGAATATCCGGGTGGACTCCTGAGGCTCGATCCCGCATTTGCGTATGCCGAGCCTCCTTCCTCATGACCTTTGTCCAGAGTGGAATGCCTCCCCGGCTCCCGGCACATGATCAGTGCATGCTCAGTCACGATATCAGTGCATGCTCAGCCACGTGATCACTGACGGCACAGTCACGTGATCAGCAGCCTCTCAGTCACGTGATCACCGTATGATAAACACGTGATCAGTGAACGACCAGCCACGTGATCACTGCATGCGCAGTCAGGTGGTCAGTTCCTGATCAGCCACCTGATCAGTGCGTGCACAGTCCCCTGATCAGCGCCTGTCAGTCACTGATCACTGCCTGATAAACACGTGATCAGTGCCCGAACAGCCACGTCATCAGTGCATGCGCAGTCACGTGATCAGTGCATGATAGCCACGTGATCAGTGCGTGCACAGTCCCATGATCAGCGCCTGTCAA